>NC_051177.1:127092629-127310306 GCF_013339695.2 Rhipicephalus sanguineus | reverse complement strand
TTTCTTCTTGATTTTCTTTCTTTATTTCTGATTTTATTTATTTCTTCTTTATTTCTTTATTTATTTATTCTTTATTTCTTTTCTTTCTTTCTTTATTTATTTTTCTTCTTCTTTATTTATTTCTTTCTTTATTGTTCATTCTCTTGCTACTTATTTTATTTTCTTTCTTTCTTTCTTCCTTTTACTTTATTTATTTAGTCTTTCTTGCTTTTTTTCTTCCTTTCTTTCTTTTTAGTTTTCGTCATTTATTCTTTCTTTTTGGTATTTCTTTCTTTTACTTATTTTCTTCCTCTTTCTTTCTTTTCATTTATTTATTTCATCTTTTCTCTCTTTTCTCTTTCATTAGTTCTTTCTTTATTTCAATTTATTTTTATTTTTATTTTTCTTCCTTGCTTTATTCTTTGATCTTTATTTCTTTTTACTTTCATTCATCTTCTTCTTTATTTCTTTATTTAAATTTCTTATTTATTTTTTCTTTCTTTCTTCCTTCTTTCTTTCTTTCCCTTTTATTATTTTATTTGTTGCTTCGTTCATTCATTCTTTCCTTTCTTTCTTAATTATTTCTTTATTTCTTTTCGTTCTTTACATTTATTTTTCTTTTTCTTTATTTCTTTCATTCTTTCTTTCTTTCCTATTTTCTTTCTTTTAATTTCTTGCTTTAGTTCTCCTTCTTTTACTTTATTTCTTTAATTCTTTCTTTCTTTCTTTTCGTTATTTCCATTTCTTCTTTCTTTTTGTTTTCTTTCTTATTATTTATTTCCTCTTTTCTTTATTTTACCTTTCTTGTTTCGTTCTCTCTTCTTTCTTTTCCGTTTTCTTTATTATTTCTTCTTCTCATCTTCATTCTTTCTTTCGTTATTTCCATTTCTTTATTTATTTTTTTTTCTTTCTTTATCTTTCTTTTCTTTGATCTTTTCTTTCTTTTAATTCATTCATATTTCTTCTTTCTTCTTTTCTTTCTTTCCATTTATTTCTTTATTTTTTCTTATTCCTCCTTCTGTCTTTATTCCTCTTTTCTTTATTTTCATTTCTTGCTTTCGTTCTCTCCTTTTTCTTTTCCTTCTTTCTTTCATTTTCTCTCTTTCTCTCTTTTTTATTTCTTTACATTTATTTATTTATTTTTTTCTTCTTTCTTTCCTTCTTTCTTTCTTTCTCTTTTATTTCTTTTCCTTTATTGCTTTCGTTATCTCTTCTTCCTTCTTTCTTTCATTCTATTTATTTTTTTCGTTCTTTCAATTTCTTTATTTCTTTTTGTTTTTCTTTCCTTCCTTCTTTCTTTCCTCTTTCTTTCTTTTCTTTCTTGCTTTCGTTATTCCTTCTTTCTTTAATTATTTCTTTATTCTTTCTCTCTTTATCTCTTTCTTTTATTTTCTTTATTTCCATTCTTTCTTTCTTTTTCTTTCTTTATTTCTTCTTTATTCTTTGATTTTTCTTTCTTTTCCGTCATTAATTTTTTTCTTTCTTTCTTTTCTTTCTTTCCATTATTTCTTTTTTATTTTTTCTTTTATTTCTTTCTTTCCTATTTCTTTCTTTTCCTTTATGATTTTAGTTCTCTCCTTCTTTCTTTGCCTTTATTTCTTAATTCTTTCTCCTTTCTTCTTTCTTTTCTTTCTTTCCATTTCTTCTTTATTGATTCTCTTTTCTTTTTTTCCTTTCTTGCTTCGTTTCTCGAATTCTTTCCTTGCTTTTTTTAATCTTCTTTCTTTCTTTCGTTCTTTCCATTTTCTTTCTTGTTTTGTTTATATTACCTTTCTTATTATCTTTTTTTATTTTCCTTTCTTGATTTAGTTCTCTCCTTCTTTCTATTTAATTTCGTTATTTCAGTATTTCTCTATTTATCTCTTTTCATTTTTCTTTTCTTCTTTCTAGTTCTTTATTTATTTTTTCTTTATATTTCTTTAAGTCTTTATTTATTGGATCTTTTATTTATTTTAATTTTCATTCTTTATTCTTATTCATTTCTGGTTTCTTTCTTTACATTTCTTCTTTTTTTTCTTTCTTTATTTCATTTCTTTCTTCTTTGATCTTTATGTATTTCTTTCATTCATTATTTATTTATTCTTTCTTTTAGTTCTTTAAATTTCTTATGTCTTTTGTTTACTTTCTTTCGTTCTTTTTATTCACATTTTTCTTTCTTTCAGTTATGCTTTCGTTTCTATACTTATTCTTTTTCGTCTTTAATTCTTTCTATCTGTTATATTTCATTATTTATTTTCTTTTTATTGATTTCTTTATTTGGCTCTTTTCTTTCTCTTTTAATTTAATTAATTCTTAGGTTATGTATTTATTCTTTCCTTAAATTTATTCTTTTTTCTTATTTCTTTTATTCTTCTTTCTTTTTCTTTTATTTCTTTATTTCTTGCTTAGTTTAGTCCTTATTTTCAGTTCGGATTCTTCTTTCTTTATTTATTTTCTTCTTTCATTTCTTGATTTCTTTTTGTTTTATTCTTTACTTCCTTCTTTCTTTCCTCTTTCTTCTTTCCTTTCTTGCTTTCGTTCTCTCCTTCTTTCTTTTCCTTTCTTTCTTTCATTCTTTCTCTTTCTATTTTCATATTCTTTTCTTTCTTTCATTTCTCTCTTCATTTTTCTTTCTTTCTTTCCTTCTCTTTTTTTCTTTCTTTGCGCTTTTCTTTCTTTTCCTTTCATTCATTCTTTCTTTCTTTCTTTTCTTCTTTCTTTTCATTTCTTTCTTTCTTTTTTCTTTCTTTCCTTCCTTCTTTCTTTCTTTCCTCTTTTCTTTCTTTTCCTTTCTTGCTTTCGTTCTCTCCTTCTTCTTTTTTCTTTCTTTCATTCTTTCTCTATTTTTCTTTCTTTCTTTCTTTTTCTTTCTTTTTTTTTTTTTCCTTTCTTTTTTTCTTCTTTTGTTTTCTTTCTTTTCCTTTCTTGCTTTCGTTGCTCTCTTCTTGCCTTTCTTTCTTTCATTCTTTCTCTCTTTCTTTCTTTTCTTTCTTTCTTTTTTCTTTCTTTCCTTCTTTCTTTCTTTCCTGTTTTCTTTCTTTTCCTTTCTTGCTTTCGTTCTCTCCTTCTTTCTTTTCCTTTCTCTCTTTCTTTCTTTCTTCTTCTTTCTTCTTTTCCTTCCTTTCTTTTTTCCTTCTTTGCTTCTTTCTTCTTCTTTTCTTCTTTCTTTCGCTTTCTTTTTTCTTCCTTTCTTTCTTCTCTTTTCTTTCCTTCTTTCCTTTCTTTCGTTCTTTCTTTTTCCTTTCTTCTTTCCTTTTCTTTCTTTCCTTTTCTCTCCTCTCTCTTCTTTCTTTCTTTTCTTTCTTCTTTCCTTCCTTTCTTTCTTTCCTTCTTTGCTTTCTTTCTTTCTTCTTTCTTTTCTTTCTTTCACTTTCTTTTTCTTCCTTTCTTTCTTCTCTTTTCTTTCTTTTCCTTGTTTCGTTCTTCTTTCTTTCTTCTTTTCCTTTTCTTTCTTTCCTTTCTCTCTCTCTCTTTCTTTCTTTCTTTCTCTTTTTCCTTCCTTTCTTTCTTTCCTTCTTTGCTTCTTTCTTTCTTCTTTTCTTTTCTTTCTTTCACTTTCTTTTTTCTTCCTTTCTTTCTTCTCTTTTCTTTCTTTTCCTTTCTTTCGTTCTTTCTTTCTTTCTTCTTTCCTTTTCTTTCTTTTCCTTTCTCTCTCTCTCTTTCTTTCTTTCTTTCTTCTTTTCCTTCCTTTCTTTCTTTCCTTCTTTGCTTCTTTCTTTCTTCTTTTCTTTTCTTTCTTTCACTTTCTTTTTTCTTCCTTTCTTTCTTCTCTTTTCTTTCTTTTCCTTTCTTTCGTTCTTTCTTTCTTTCTTCTTTCTTTTCTTTCTTTCCTTTCTCTCTCTCTCTTTCTTTCTTTCTTCTTCTTTTCCTTCCTTTTCTTTCTTTCCTTCTTTGCTTCTTTCGTTCTTCTTTTCTTTTCTTTCTTTCACTTTCTTTTTTCTTCCTTTCTTTCTTCTCTTTTCTTTCTTTTCCTTTCTTTCGTTCTTTCTTTCTTTCTTCTTTCCTTTTCTTTCTTTTCCTTTCTCTCTCTCTCTTTCTTTCTTTCTTTCTTCTTTTCCTTCCTTTCTTTCTTTCCTTCTTTGCTTCTTTCTTTCTTCTTTTCTTTTCTTTCTTTCACTTTCTTTTTTCTTCCTTTCTTTCTTCTCTTTTCTTTCTTTTCCTTTGTTCGTTCTTTCTTTCTTTCTTCTTTCTTTCTTTCTTTCCTTTCTCTCTCTCTTTCTTTCTTCTTTCTTCGTTTCCTTCCTTTCTTTCTTTCCTTCTTTCTTCTCTCTTCTTCTTTCTTTCTTTCTTTCTTTCTTCCTTCCTTTCTTTCTTTTCTTTTCTTTTCTTCTTTCTTTTTTTTGCTTCTTTTCTTTTCTTTCTTTTTTTTGTTTTCTTTCACTTTCTTTCTTTCTTCCTTTCTTTCTTTCTCTTTTCTTTCTTTTCCTTTGTTTCGTTCTTTCTTTCTTTCTTCTTTTCTTTTCTTTCTTTTCCTTTCTCTCTCTCTCTCTCTTTCTTTTTCTTCTTTTCCTTCCTTTCTTTTCTTTCTTCTTCTTTGCTTCTTTCTTCTTTTTCTTTTCTTTCTTTTCTTTTCTTTCTTTTCCTTTCTTTCTTTTTCTTTCTTTCTTTCTTCTTCCTTACTTTCTTTCTTCTTTTTTCCTTTCTTTTCCTCTTTTTCTTCTTTCTTTCCTTCTCTTTCTTTTCTTTTTCTTTCCTTCTTTCTTTCTTTCTTTCTTTCTTTCTTTCTGTCGCATCGCGCAATGCTCCCGCCTAGCCTTTTCCTTTCTCCATGCCGGTAATTGGACCTTCCTCCACGTGCTTAGTAGCGCAACACTTCAGTTGCTACAGGTAACAACGATGGCGATGCGTTCATATCCACGCAACAACGAAATGTGGCAATGTGGAATGACAAGTCACCTCGATAAAAGATCAGATCGCCTAGCCAGAAACGGGCGGTCACCGACAAGTCCACAATCAAGAGAGCATCGGTTATTGGACAACGGCGGATAGAACGACGCATGTGACCGGCGCAACATCGAGGGCCACATTCCCGTGCACTCGCCGGTGCCATGTTTATCTCGTACAACGCCGCCACCGAAGTGTGTAACACATGACAAGCTTCGCTTGAAAAGCTGCCCGTTTAAACGTCGCGCAAGAAATCCGACAGCGCGCAGTTCGAGAGGCAAAAAATAAATAAATAGCTAAAGATGCGCACATGTTCGCTGAGTGCATTGGGACTTTGTTACTTTCACTGAGCTGCGTCTCCACAAGAGGCGCACTTATTGCGACAGCGCCACCTCAGGGAGAACTTTCTTTGATAGTTTCCGCTCACTCTTGCGCAAGACATCTTAGACGAACAGGTTATCAAGAAACGCAAGGAAAGCTTAGGCGAGCTGCTCACTCAATTTGCTCAAGAGCATTGCTTTTATTTTTTTTTTGTCGGAAAAGCTCAACGGAAGGAAAAACCGGCCCCTTCGAAAAAAAGACTGTTTCGGAATGTACTTACGTTGAAAAATATAATTGCACTTCAGATCGAAAGCGCTTTGAAGACCTCTCGGACACCGGGAGCAAAAGTAAAAATTTTCGGAAAAGCCGTGAGCCTCAGGATTTCGTTTGTTCCCCTAACGCACAGCCGAATTGTAACAGTAATAACGTGGATTACGCTAAGAATGAGGAGAGAGATCAGACTTAAACAATGCAACAGAAGTTAGAAGAGGAGAAAAAATGTGTACTTTACTTAGCCGCAAACCCTGCCATTATCATTTTTGACAATCTAAGCTTGCCAACTTCGATCTGCTAACGCTCAGTTCAAGACACAAAAAAAAGTCCCATGATTGAATTTTTTTTTTCAGTAAAGGAAAGAGATAACCACGCCTTTCTTCGATCCAAGTCGTTGCATCTCTTCGGTTCAATCGATTTCGTTCCTGTGACCTCAAATTGTTTGATGTCATATGTTGCCACCGCTCGCTTTTTCAGCGGACGACATCGTTGTTACAACATCACGAGCAGCTTCAAAGGACAAGCTGGATCAATCTGGCTCAGTGTACCGCCCGTCTGAACACCGTCGCCGGCCTCGCGCGCACTGCGTGTAAGATAAAGAAATCCAAGAATAAAACATGCGCTGCAAGTTGTGCAGCGAAATGAGGGAGTACAAAAATCGAGGAGAAAAGCGTCTGCGAAGCAGACGTAGTACAGCTTGTTCGGTGTACTGCTTCGGATTAACAGCTACGCGAGAAAAAAAAAACAACATGCCCGTTTTCGTTAAAGCTTTAAGACTCGCAGGTTGAAGATAGAATTCCAGCGTGTGTAATCAAATGGAAAATTGAAGGCGGCTGCAGGAGACGAAGGGTACGTGGTGCAGTCCCTTGAGGGAGCCACGAGGGTGAAATGCAGACCATCGCACTCACTCACTCACTGTTGCTGGTGCTGTGAGTGCGAAAAAAAAAGGAATCCGTTTCCCCCGGGGCTTTGTTCCACCTCCCGAGACCTCCTTCGCCCCATTAAGCCTACTTGTTTCTACTTTAGCTGCGGAAACGAACGCGAACAGCGTGGTGTCGCCGCGTTGCGATCGTCTAGAACGTTCCTCTATTAAAGCGCAAATTGCGCGTGAGGAGTGCCGCGTTAGTTTAACCGACTACCCCCCCCCCCCCCCCCCCGGGTTCGCTTCGCTTCCACCGCGAACGTGCACCCCGTACGCGCGAACGCTCCATTGCTCCCTCGCTGGGCTGAAATTCCCCTCTTCTCAACTCAACGCCCAACTCCGCTGTCTTCGTTCTCTTCGTTTTTATTTGCTGCCTCCCGTTCTCCCTCCGTCTCTCGTGTTCGCATGTTAAGTGTAGCATAAGTGAGGGAGCCTTTATGCGAAGTGAAGGGTTAGGAACCTCCCACCCACACTAGCGTGAAACTACAAGCGTACGCGATAAGGTGACCGAACCCGTCCCGTGTTGTCCGTTTGTGACACTGATCTTAAGTGAGCCGTGTTTCGATTTTTCGATACTTGATTGATGTCGCGCCGTTTTCGGAGCCAGAAAGCTTCGCTTCCGCGGTCTTATTTACGCGTCGTAGTAACTGAATGAACCGCCGTCGTGCCGTCATGTTTCGCCAAAATTTAAGTTGTGGAGTTCCGCGAGAGAAAAGTCAAGGGAGCAATATAAGTTTCGTCGTTGCAGGGTATCACGAATTTTCAACACTGTGGTGATCGTCACATCTGC
This sequence comes from Rhipicephalus sanguineus, assembly GCF_013339695.2. NCBI lineage: Eukaryota > Metazoa > Arthropoda > Arachnida > Ixodida > Ixodidae > Rhipicephalus > Rhipicephalus sanguineus. The sequence goes on along the minus strand of NC_051177.1, from coordinate 127,303,158 downwards.
TTCTTCTTTGTCAATGTCATGCTGTTGGCTTCCATAATGTTAGTAGTTTGTATATTAGGTTGTCGTAACCAATGTGTCGTCATCGTTGTCAAACGAACGTCTATGTCGTAGTCCACAGACCATTTGTAATTGCGTGCCTCGGATGCTACATCGATAGCTGAGGCCAACGTTTCTGCCTTCCTTTCTCTTGAATACCGCAACCTTTCTACTCTTTGTGCAACCGAACCTCATCTCATGCTGCAGAGGACTATAAATGCTGCTCACATCTTGTTAGTAGCAAATTTTTGCCGCGAATCTCGACGAAAAACGTTTCGTTGAGATGCGCGAATAATGTATCTATCTGGTGGCATCGCAAGAATCCAAAGCGCCACGCCATGTGAACGTGCCATGGGAATGCGAAAAGCACGCAAGGCTTCCCTCCTCACCATTTTCATTTTTCGCTGTGCTAGTTTACTCGGCTACGACGAGGGACGAGGCACACCGACGCCCGAAACAGGACGCTCTAAAGAGAAAGTGAACGAGCAACGAAAGTGAAAGGCAAGGAGGTTAACCAGTCATGTGATCGGTTTGCTACACCCAATTTGGGTAGGGAAAAACAGATAAATAATCTAGAGAATAGAGACTAACATGAACATTAGGAAAAATAACAAAGAATAAGTTAATGTGAGGATGCAGAACTCGCGATAAGAGTAGAAATTCTGATGAAGTACCGAGCTGAATAACTGCAATAGCATGCATTATTACAGTCTCACAGTGAATAAAGAAAAAGAACAAATGGTGGTCAATCTGGAACCGGCCGATCGAAGCGAGGATATTGAAGGAAAAATGCGGCGCCCGAAGTTCCGTGAAACGGCCAACCACAAATCTCCAGCAGAATAAATAAGCCCGCGGCCCCACATCGCTTTCAGAAAATTCCCGCCGCCTCCGAACCTAACTGACTGTTCCGCGTTCAGATAACGGTCAGAACTTCGGCCCCTACAACCGCAGGCCATTCTCGGAACCGCTGGCGTAAAGGCAAGCGGCCAAAGGCCCTCCCCCCTTTTCCGACCATTGTCAGTTGGGATAGCCGAGGGTGTTCATTTGTGAAAGGGAGGGACGCGGTGATGTGGCGGCGTTGAGAGATTGAGCGAGTCCGTGGCCGGAATGGGAGCAACGGCAGCAGCAAAGGGTGCGGACAGCGGGTTAGACGCTCTAGTTTTACGCGCCCAAGCGTTCGCCAAATCGATTGAATCGCGCGTTCTCCCCTTCGTTCCCTCGACCTCACTCGCACGTGTCCCGCTGTCTCCTATCTTCATCTTTTCTTATATTTACGTTTATTGGTGCTCCGCTCGATGCCCTCTTGCCCGTTGCTTTCTCACCCTTTATTCCATCACGTCGAACACTCCCTCTCCTTTCGTAGCTTCTCCCCTTCGCATTCGACTCGTCCATACGTGGTGGTCTGAGCGTGTTCGTTTTCCTCTTCTTGCTTGTTTTCCCGCGAGGCTGACCGAAAGAAGCTGTCCAGCAGGCCTACGGGCTCATCGAATACTCGTCGCCTACGCTTCATCTTCGGGCGTTCACGCTCCTCTCCTCTCCTTGCCACAAGCCGTCGTCGTTCTCTTCTTTTGCTTCGTCCAGCGGGCGCGTTGCACACACACCTCGGTATTTTTCTGTCATCTGCGCAGCCCCCACTTTGCCGGCCCCACAGCCACCACCACCATTGGCGCTTCGCACAGTCGATTTACCGCAGCGCCTCCTTGCCTCTTTATACCCTCGTTCTTCTCAACGCCGCCTTATTTCTCTTTCCTCGCCACCGGTGGTGCATCTGTCCCACTAAGAAAAGGCCGAAAAAAGTTGGCCAATTCCTGGCCCCGGCTGCCAAGCTCAACCTTGGATACCACGCTCTGCTCTGACGTTCGCTCCTTTTTGCTCGACTGGCACGGCCTGCTAGGCACGATACTTCTCGCTCTTCTGCCCCCTGTCGGTCCAAAACTTTTTGCGCGGTTACTGCAGCTGGCAATTTGCGGGTAGTTCACCCTTCCTGACCGCTTGATAGGACTTCTTTCTGTGGGTGCACTGAAAAGTCCTCTGTCCATTCACGCCGCTATTCATTTTCTCTCAGGTGGCTCGAAATTGGTTCCTGCCCTCGTCACCTGCCCGAATGTCATACGTCTTGCTTCAGCGTTTTGTGAAGTGGATGGATCCAGTAATACGGACGTAAGTTTGGTCAGTAAATGGTAATGTCAAACTGAATAGGCTTTTCGCGCCTTAGATCAGTTGGGTAGATTTTAGTCTTGCGTAACCTAACCTCTATTGCTCGGCTGGCTGCCACACATTGTGCCACATGTAATATTGTGACCCGCGGCGGTGGTCTAGTGATTATGGTGCTCGACTGCTGATCCTAACGTGGCGGCATCGAATCCCGGCCGGTCGCGGCGCCCGCATTTTCATGGAAGAGATATCCTAGACACCTGTGTACTTATATTTAGGTGCGCGTTAAAAAACCATAAAGGTTGAAATTTACGGAGCCTTTCACTACAGCGTACTTCCTATTCGTATCGTGGTTTACCATCGCACATGGTATGCAGATATCAGCAATAGGTGCATACCCATTTGGAGCGAAAGGAGGCATTTAATACTATGTAACGCTCTGCGGCGTAACTCTACGAAACAGTGGCTTAAGATAATACGACCGCTCCAGCGAGCGAAGCATTTTTCCTTCAGTCTATAGCTTCAACGGGAAGTACAACATCGTTCATACCTTTGTACAGCGCGTACAAAGGTATGAGCCGTCTGCCGATCTCTGTCGAGATAGCGCACCCCCGTTAGATAAACGCTCAAAGTTTCTGCCCGAGCGACGCAGCTCCCCCGGTGCCCCTTTATGCTCCTTCACGCGACGGTGCCGGTCAGTGCGTTTCATCTCTGCTTGAACGTCGCCCGTCGGCAACCTTCGAAAGCTTTCACTCGCCCATAGAATACAGGACGCGCGGGGCGATGTTATCGATTGGCACCTTATACGCAACATGGCGGTGACGGAGAAAAATCCCCTCGATTGTCTATATAACCGCTACCATAATAAAAATAAGCATAACCGGCACAATAACGCTTGTACAGTCCGCGCACGATTTCAAACGCTGATTCGGTGCGAGCAAGCGAAAGAGAACGTCGTGCGATCTTTCTTACTTGATTTAAACATTCAACTTCAAGAGCACACTTGGGCTCCGTAAATAGGTTTCCCCCAAACGAACGAGTTTAACCACTCCATAAATGCTGCATAGATGGGGTAAGGGTGCATTAGGGAGTCGTGCTAACCGGTGCACATATTCTCAAAAGCTATGAAAAAAAAATATGAATGCTGCACGAAGATTGTTAATATAAAGAACCAGGCACACAAGGATGCGATATATTTGAGTTTACGGCGTCCTACCGCGACACGATGTTCTTCAGCTTTTAAAAAAAACGCACTCGATGTAAAAACTGCCGAGGCCCGCTCATCTACACAAGAGGGCAAAAATAATTTTCAACTAGCATAAAAATGTGACCCTAAATTACTGTCCCTATTTTCAGAACTTTTCATATAGCTCCTTCAGGATCCTAGGCACGTTTTAAAAAGACGTTAAGTGATCGTGCTGCATTGATTATATTGACATTTGCTACATTTGATATTTGATTTTAAAAAAATGTCTCTTAATTCTTTTTTTAATATCTCACGCTTCTTTAACACCGTTTTACTTGAGATGTCGTTGAATATGGAATGTACAAGTAGACTTGTGTTCGTCAAGGCAGCGTTGGCGAAGACACGCTCAATTTTCGAAACGTTGGCTCCAGTGACGTTTCCTGTTGAACGATTTCTAATCGCTTCATGCCTCCATCTTGCTCTGAGCTTCTGTCTTGTTTGGATCTTTACCATGTTACTTATTATTCTATTTCTGTTATATTTTATTAACTGTCCTTTGAGTTTTACTTCGTCCATGCGTTAATTCAAGATTTTGGAAACAATAATTACATTGCACTACTCAATATAAATTTTTCCTTTCTCTGGTCGGAAGTATGAAAAAGCAATTTTTTTTTCGCACCAGCATTTTACAGAGCTTTCTTCCGGCATCCATTTACCACAGCATGGGCGCCATCTCTCGCCTATCCAGATCATCGACCGCAGTTCCACTTACCTTGTTTACGTGGCTGTGCCTTGCTCGATAAGCATTACTTACATTTCAGTCGCTAGCCGGTCAGCCCTCGCCCCTCTAAGTTCTAATCTTCATCTAGCCTCTTCGCCGGGACACTCGCTTCTCTCCTGGGAGGGAAAGATCGTCCCATCCTTGTTGCGAAATGGAATGATGAGGGCTAGCGGCCGGCCGGCCATTAGTCGTCGTGCGTCACTGCCGCATTCGAGTCCCCGGGGCACCGGGCTGCATTAGTGACTCGCATTTGAAGCCGGACACCATGCGTACTACGACTGCACGCAGCGCTGTCGCCCATTGGCCGTTCGCGTCGCCGCGTTTACCCCCACGGCGGGGAAAATAGGCGCATAGTAACAGGCGGCTATACGACATTGCGCCGTGTCGCGGCTTTGAAACCCACTCAGGGCTTGCCGCGACGTGATGCCCATATGTGGCCAAGACATATCATATATAGCGATTAGCTGAAGCAATATACCTCATATTCGGGCGTGTTCGCATAAACACAGGGTCGAAAGGCACTGATCCAGAGAAAAAAGGATTGTTGTTGCTTCCTCTTCGCACGTGGCACAGTAACAAGGACGGCCCTTTGATGCCACGGGCTGGAGACTCCTTTTTTATTCCCTCTTTATATAGCGATGTATGTTTTTTATCGTCATTAACTTCACCGCTTTATAGACAATCGCTATATAGACTAACATTCCAGATCTAAGTGCGCGTATGCTTTGAATATATGCATGCCTGAATGCGCCGACAACATTGGTTTAGTTTCCTTCGCTAACGTGGCATTGAAAGCAACATAGAGCTCGTATTAACTTATTAACACAATTACGACAGATTCCGGAAGGTGCTACATTAGTTAACAAATTCAATGCTCGTTCCGTGATGTAGTAGCAGTCCAATGAAAGTGTGTCGTAGGCAACAAGATGACGTAGGCGGAAGTCGAAGTAATCGTTAACTTCGAATTCTTCGCAACACTAATTGAATGTTTCTACTCGGTCACTAGCGTTTCGTCGCTTTGTTCTGAGCTTGTGGGAATAAAAATGAACTTGCGTATAGTATAGGCATGCAAAATATGCTTGCGCACGAGCGTCGCCACATAAACACGAGCGCAGCAAACGACATCGAAACTCTCAGAGCACCACAGAAGAAACACACTGCGACGCTACCCTCGTTGGGCACCATAAATATGAATGTGTAGCGAGAGGTACAGGCCCTTCGACTACCCTCAGCCACCGCTGGGAGCCAGCGAGCCTGAACCGACGGCCGTGTTCCTCGTCTCTGGATCCCAAGCAGGCGTCCGTCAGAAGCCACTAACGGCCACAGGGGATTCGCGGTTATACGGCGCGAGTGTCAGACCGCCGCTGGTCGGGTTTCTTACTTTTAGTTGTACGGCAACTCGCCTGCTTTCCAGCGGAGATGGTTTTTTTGCGAGCCGCAATTAGCGTGAGACGTACGTCATTTTGCGGCCGGTTTTCACTCAGGCACTAGAGCCTAACATTGAGAAGGCCTATCAAGTGCTCACACGTATACACAAGGGAGCGAAATAATAAAGGGAAAAATATTAACACTAATCTTGTATACCACAGGAAGCCTCATTATCTCGCCCACTAATGCGTACTTTCACGTTCTCGTGGGTATATGTTGATCTCGCTTTCCCGCACGCTTTGCGGCGCTCTTGCGATTCATAATGCGGTGCATTAGTGGGACATCAAACACAGGAGCGGTGAAGAGATGATGGCAGTGCTTTGGCGTAGAAAAAAAAAGCAAGAGCGATAGCAGAAACAATTCCTGCTGCGTAGAACAGACGCGGAAACGTATGATCATGATGATTCCGGGCCTCCTCTTCAATGGCTGCGTCGTCCCTGTGCCGACATCAGTCGGACGTGATCTACTTAACGGTTGATCGGAAGGAAGGTCAGAGAGCCAAGTTCCGTGGTACGCGTGTTTTAATGAGCGGAGATTTCCGTCCCGAATACGGAAACAGACACTGTCGCAAAATGAGGTTAACTCAGAAATCAAGTTTGGCCATTCTACTTGACGGCCTATCACTGAGAAAGTTTTTTTTTTTTCTGTTCACGAACAGCGGCCCTTTTCGGAGTATTACTTCTGCCGTCGTTCACTCTAGTGCCTTTTTTGGCAATGCAAATGCTCCGCGCGCGTTCTCGCGAATGTTCAGGTTCAAGTAGCGCCGGTTCTCACACAAATTTATCGCATACGTTACGTTACTGCCTTGCTATATTACACTCGACGTCATGTTAATCCCAAAGGGCACTACTTACTCAGATAGGTTAACAGAGGTTACTTGAAAGCGCTTTAATACTTATTAACGCTCTTCGTACATCCCCTTGTATGGGCGTCCGTGATTGAAATCACGAGGAAGAGAGCGCTAAGATTTTCCAGACACATTTATTTTTTGGCATATGCCAAAAGACTATATCAAAGTAAACATTAATAATCTGAATATTTGTGTGTGTTACGTTAAAAAAAATAGCTGAGCTTACATTCGTCATAATCTGTCATTTAACATACGAGTGTGTACATAAACAGTATCCAGTACAGTACGCTGAGTTTGAGGGCACATAGCTGCTGTCCACATGTCCAAAAACTCATCCGTAGAGACGTACACACAAACCAAGCACTATATGGCATCAGTCACGCCAAACCCGGTTGAACCGCTGCTCTACGGGTCCCACTTAATCGAACCGCAAGAACAAACGAAACAGAAGCACGACTGCCGAAAAGCTCGTAAAACAGAGCGGCAATGCCGCGGGAGAGCTGCATACCAAAACCCGTCACGCGAACGGTTGCCGCTTAAGCAATGCCGCGACACGAGTTCCCCATCCCTTTTCGGTCCCAAAACGCGTGCGCTTGTACGCCATTCATCATGTCGCCTACGGTGCGCCGACGGCAAAAGCGGTTCTGACACCTCTCGTGCCTCGCCACGCCCCCCCTCTTCCCCGCCCCCTTCCCGAGAGAGCAAGAAAGAAGGTCAGCGCAGAGTTCCTTCTATTTGCCGACTGCGGCACGTATACGTGTACCGCGCTTTACGGAAGCACGCGATATTCAGCAAGTACGGGCGGTGCGCTCTTGTCCCGTGGGACGGCGGCGGCACCGTGAAAAAGAGATGCCTAATTGTGGCAGGTAATTAGGAAAATGCGGCGCCGCTTTCCCGCATTCACGCATAACGCTCGCGATGCTTCTGTCGTGACGGACTTATTCGCCCGTTGACACGCGGTGTCTCCTTTGCCCGCGACGTGCGCAGACGACACCTGAGGGTGCACTCTATGCCCGCGATATGCGTTTTTATGTGGTAGCTTGCTTCAGTACCATTTATTGTGTGACGTAGAAAAGCTGAGAAATTTTACCTATCATGGGATTTATTTTTACTTATATATGAGAGACATGTGAAAGCAAGCTACGCTAAATTCGGCTATCCCGTCGTCATGATATTAATACTGAAAAGAAGGACACAAAAACAAGAAAAACCAGAAAGAATAAAAGAATAAGAAAAGCAAGAAGATTGTTGATACCTCTGTCATAGGAGTCGGTATAACTCTAAAGTGAAGCGTGTCGTCGCAAAAGTAGTTGATTGCTTTAGTTCGAACTTCCTTTCGTGGGTAGGGGGGGGGGAGGAAGAAGAAGGCAAGTTTCTGAGCTGTTGCTGTTTCTGTGCGTCTGTGACTTTTTATTGACATTTACTCGTACCGACGCCTCCGTGGCGGGTACGACGTCGAAAGCAATGATGGACGCTCCAGCCCCTCTTCCGCCAAGACCAGGGGGTGACCTGCAAGCTTCAAATCGGATTGTTGCTCCTGAGCATCTGAACATGGCTCTGCCAAGGTCATCAAGCTGCTCTGACGTGGATGACATGGAACCCGAAGGTGGATATGTCGAGGCCACAAAGTGCCGGCTGAAGAGGAAACTACGTCAGACTTCAAGCGTGACTGATCTCAACTGCAATACACCGTCCTCACAGCATACTCGGCAGGCGTACACAATCGCCTACATACCCGTCGCTGCTACAGGCAACCTGAATTCACTGAATAGACAAGCGCTCACTGCCTACCTTGGCAGGTTATCACCAGGACAAATAAGAGCAGGGATCCCAGAAGGAATATACTCGCTGTTGATGTGGCTACGCGAACGACCCTCAACGCAATGAAAGCTGTGACTCAGCTCGGCAGCATATCTGTGTGCTCCTTCGTTGTACATAGACGGTGCACCATTGCTGGTGTGATTTCCGATGTGGATACTGATATTGATGACAGCGATCTATCAACGTTGATTTCCTCAACAGCCCATATCACAGACATACACCGTTTTGGGTGGTCGAGATGTGTGAAGATGGTTTTTGAGGGAAAAAACTTGCCATCGCATGTGAAAGTGGGCTATGTGAGACATCCTGTCCGCCCATATGTTCCTAGGCCGTTAGAGTGTCGCAAGTGTCAGAAACTTGGGCACGTGAGCACTGTGTGCGTGAACAGGTTGATATGCCCCCGCTGCATTGGAGATCATGATGAGTCGATATGCGAGGGATCTAGCCTGAAATGCTCCAACTGCGATGGCCCGCATGAGTAAAGGTCGAAGGAATGTCCGAAAATAAAGACTGAAATGACCGTGCTTACGAAGATGGTACGAGGTCACACTACGCTCAGAGAAGGGGCTACCAAGGTGCACCGTCGCCAGAGGCGCTCTCGTAATCGCAAAAGATCAACATCTGCAAGGGTACGAGAGCATGTACTACCTGAAGAGTCAACCCGTGATGCTGTTATATCCGAAGCGGGGTCTCTACCTCCAGCCACACCCTGTTTGAAGAACACCAAGGACGTTACCACGTGGCCTTCACTGCCATCTCGGTGTGCTGAAGCGCAAGCGCCAGAATGCCAACATGAACGTGAGACTTCGTCATCGGACGGGCAAATCAAGGCAATGCTTACGCAGTTGATCCGTGCCTTGCGAATGATACTTTTTGGTGTCAAGACGCCCGTTGCTAAGGCTGCATTGCAAATTCTGGACGGACTAGAACTAGTGCTTGATGCTAGAAAAAAAAACAGAAAAAATCATGGTATCAGTAGCCTCATCACCATCACTGACTGAAAGGATTAGCCGTTCTGTTATATTTCGATGAAACGCACGAGGTCTACGAGGTTACCTCGCAGATTTTAAGCAGAGAATGTTGAAATATTGATTTCCTGTTGCTGTGATATGCGAGCCGAATATGACTTCACCATTCAGACTATCTGGATATGAAGAAATCATATCTCAGACGAGCGGAAACCCTAGCAAATGTTTACTATTTGTACCATGTGACCTCACGTAATCCCAAAACCAAATTCCTGCGCATAGCATTAATGAGTAGGTTTGCATCACTTTGAAGCTAAAACGACGCACGATATCGGTCATGGGTGGTTACGTTCCTCTGAGAGGAAGATTTGACGATGGCTACCTGAAACCTCATCGACTCGAGCCAAGGACCTCACGTCAACGTAGGCGACTTTAATGCGCATCGCCATCTTTGGGGCAGCAGTGTCCCAACAACTCAGGGAAGAGAACTTCTAGATTTCACAAGTAGCAATGACCTTCATATTCTCAACGACGGCTTACGTACATATTTCCGTGGCACAACGTACAGCAGCTGTCTCGACTTTGCTATAGCTTCTCGGTGCCTTTCATCATCTGCTGCCTGGTGCGCAGACATTGAAACATATGGCAGTGATTACATACCTACTTACGTACAACTACGATGGTATACTGGCGTTGCAAGCACTCGTAGGAGATACACAGATTGGGAGGCTTTTCAAGATCAGCTTGAAAATTCGTGTGGTTCTATAGTTTCTCCGACAGAAATTGAAGAACGAATTGCCACCGCAATGCACATAACAACACGTGTCGTCACAGCATCTAATTCCAGGAAGCCTGTTGATGCAGTATATGAAGAGCTGCGGGCAGTCCGTCGTCGAGCTGAACGCAAACACAGGCGAACAAGATTGATCTTAGACCTGAGGACCTCCTGCAATGTGCAAAAAAAAAATTCAGAGGTACTTAGAAAAGCTTGGCCGGTAAAACTGGAAGACATTTTGCACCACCCTGGACCCACGAAAACCATTGTCTAAGATGTGGCTCGTTGTACGAGCTCTACCATGCTCTCCTCAGCAACTACGTCCCTTCCGCGCATTGGCCATCATCAGGTCATGCTGCGAGACGCAGATCGCGGAAGAATTCTGCCTAAAGATCTCTGGCTCAGCAACAACGTTCGTTCCACTGCTTCGATGCGCACCCCCTACAGCAGGCGCCCGTCTCGATCTTCCTTTCGCGAGCTTTGTGTGGCAATTTCTATTTCACAACGCTCCAGTGCGCCTGGACCTGATGGTATCACCAATTCTACCCTGCGCCGCCTTGGCCCTCGAGCAACCGAAGAACTTCGATCCTTGTACAACCTTTCTTGGACATATGAAAATGTGCCGATACAATAGCAAACAAGTAAGATTGTGGCATTGCTGAAACCAGGCACGTCTCCCCGTGATATGGTTTCCTACAGACCTGTGGCACTTGCAAGTTGTGTAGGAAAACTCATTGAACGAATGGCTCTGTTGCGCTTAGAATGGTTTCTGGAATAGCAAAAGATATATCCAGACGCGATGACTGGTATCCGGAAGGGAAGATCATCAATAAACCGTGTGATCAATTTAGTAACGACCGTTCAAAACCGGAAAGAGTGCCACCGATTGACGGCTGCAGTCTTCCTTGACATCAAAGGTGCATTCGACAATGTTCTGCATGAAGCGATCCTGAATGCTCTCGAAGACTTTGGTATTGGCGGCCGTATGCATCAGTCGATAGCCAGCTATCTTCAAGAAAGAGCAATATTCATGACAACTGTAGACGGTGATACAAAGAACCATCCCGCCTATCGCGGCGTGCCTCAGGGTGGAGTTCTGAGCCCAATATTATGCAATATTGATATTGTACTTCTTGGCCTCGTTAAAAAGTTAGGAGGCAAAATCTCGGTATCTGTGTACGCCGATGACATCCGCATTTGGACCACAAGCCTAACGCGTTTGAAAGTACAGACGAAGCTACAACGAGCGACATTGATAACGTCCACATATCTTAATAGCCGTGGACTGCAACTCTCCCCGACAAAAAGTGCAACCCTGGCATTCACGAGAAATTCCATGGCTTGCTACCCTGTAGTGATTGATGGGAACGTCATATCTTCTGTAACACACCACAAGTTTCTCGGAGTTATCATCGACCGTGATTTATCTTGGTTGAAGCACATCTCCGCACTAAGAAAAAAAATTACACCATCTCCCGCTAAAAGGGACCATGAGGCGATGCGAAGCCGGAGCACTTGCACGATCGCGTTCCGTTGGCGTTCGTTGGGCATGCTACGACCTCGGACATGCTACCGACCTCGCGTCGTGGAACGCGAAGAGGAACACTACGCGCGTCGTGTCTTCCCTCTAGCCTGGCCGTTAATTCTCACAGGGCGAGCGGGGAACGTGGTCGACAGGCGCGAGAGAGGGGGGCAGCGTAGGAGATGAGAGAGAGGGAGAGGGGACGCACATGCGCTGGCGCTTATCGCGGCCCTGCGCAGGAAAGAATTTCGGCATGTCGAGCCCGCATTGCACAGGAGTCAACCGAAACAAGCGCTGGACTGAACGCGCGCAGTGCTCTACCACTTGAAGGAGAGGAGACTAGAGGAAGAGAGTAGCGCATGCGCCATGAGAGCAGAAGCGAGAACGCAGGAGAAGCGCAAGCAGGTGCTGGTAGAGAAGTGGAGAGAGTAACGCGCAGCTCTTGGAGAGAGGGAAGAAGAAGAGTAGCGCATGCGTAATGTGAGTGCGGACTACCAGGCCTACACCGCGGGACATACCCGCGAGCAAGAGATGCTTCGCATCTAAAAAACTAGACAGCTTTGTCCATGTCATCCGCCATACGTCTGGAAAATTATGGGGGACATTGAAGTCACCTCAGCTACAGCTATACCAGGCCCTTTTTGTTGTATAGCTCCGCTACAGTGATTCTGTTCTTTCTCGTGTTTGCACATCTGGTATCCGTACGCTCGAGGGTGCTCAGGCCCGCGCCCTCAGAATTTGGCTAGGAGTACCTTGATGTACTTCTACATAGGTACTGTTACAGAAGCACGTGCTTGTCCAGCTTGCGTTTATCTTAAACACGAGCCACTGCGAGTACATCTGAGGTTATTGACAAGGCACCAAGACCATCCACTGAGAGACATTATTAACATACGGCCCAATGCTGCATACTCGGAAACTGTGATGTCGCAACAAGATCTGCTGCCCTCGAATTACACACTACAAGCGACTCCCGGAATACCTCACTGGACGATGCCTAAGCCCATCGTGCGACTCTCGATTCCGGGCATAACAAAGAAGTCGAATATACCAACCGCTGGACATAAGCAATTCGCTTTATCGTACATTGCCTATATGTACGGATGTACGGTGTACCTTTTTGCTGATGGGTCTGTCACGCAGACCTCCTCAGCAGCAGCTTTCGCGGTACCTCACATGGGCAACACGAAACGCTTCAATATAGCGCATCGGACATCATCTACTGCGGCTGAGCTGACCGGCGCTTGACAAGCTGCCCGCTACATTGTACGGTAGAGTCCCACGAAATGGACATTATTTTGCGACTCCAAGCCGGCACTTCATTTTTTCAGCAATTACATGAAGCAAGGAACCGCATACAGTCATCTGGCTTCGTCCTCTGGCTTGTGGCTTCGTGCTACAAACGGGTGGTTGTCTATTTTCCCTTTCACAGTCCTCTGGTGTGCGACATAATGAATATGTTAACTGAGACGTCTCAATCCGGGCATGCCGTTTCATTGCAATGGATTCCCAGTCACTGTGGCATAGGTGGGAACAAGCAAGCTGACGCAGAAGCAAAATGACGCACACTAACGGCGAAATGATATCATTTCAATTTTTGCGATATGACGTCAACGGCTTGCTGTCTGAGTCTATGAAAACATCTGTGACACGCTTATGGAAGGGCCCTAATTATCGCCAAGGGCGTCTTTACCGACTTGACTCTGGTCGTACTTTTTGGCGTCCTTTCCGGTTAAGAAGAGACCTGGAAACATTACTACATAGATTGCGGCTGGGTGTTGCATATACACGAAAATACCTTTGCAAGATTCGGCAGGACCGAAGCCCTAACTCCAGTATGTGTCACACGTCTGAGACTGTTCACCACATCCTGTGCGTGTGCCCTCAATACGCGACCGAAAGACAATCACTTAAGTGCATCGTAGATCATCTGGACTCCCGACCCTTTTTGGAGGAGAAGGTCTAGGGTGCTTGGGAATATGCGCACCAGGCCCAATAAAGTTTAAAGTGCCTCTTGAGATTTCTCAGCGATACAGGTTTAGATGCTCGTCTTTAGAGCATGTGCGGTATAAAGCCTTTCGCACGTGTCCTGTCCCCATGAAAGACAGTGTGTACAGTGAATTATTGTGTCATACCATAGTCACCTATCATCATACCTCCCTCTTCCACTTTCTTTCCCCTTACCCCCAAGAGGATTAGCAGGCTAGAAACCCGCTTTCCAGGCCGACCTTTTGTCATTAAACATATTCTTCCTCTTCTTGTTTAGTTCATTGGTATGTCAGAGCTTGTGTAATGTCTATTGTTGTTTGGCAGATGTAGCACCGCCTGATGTGGACGCACTCACGTCGACGCCTAGTGGCACGTCTCCGTATCGACGACTAACGCCCATGATCATGATTAGCCCTTGCGGTTGCTTCAGTTCTTAGCATATACGTGGACACCACATGTGGTGAATTCCGCGCATGCATGGCATCAACAAGCACATAATAAACACTGATACTCGGTATTCACTCCTTCAAAGCGTCGTGAAACGCGAAGAGAAACGCTACGCGCGTTGTGCCTTCCACCTAACCTGGCAGTTAATTCTCACAGTACGAGCGAGGAACGCGGTGCGACAGCCAGGCGAGCGTCGGAGAGCTATTTTTCGATATGGATGGACGCTATGAGCGAGGCTTGGGTGGAAGCAACCACCTCGCGGTGTGTTAAACGAAACACGCCGAATGGGACGGTCGCAGAAACGGCGCGTTTTATTTCATTTGTTTTTTTTTTGTTTTTCGAGCCTGGTGGCACACATGTCACCACCCCGTTATAAAGGGGACGCTCATAGCATCCATCCATCCATCCATGCAAGAGCACTGCGAGAGGAAAGAGTGAAAGATAAAAGGCGCGTTCATGAAGCCTTCGTTATGTGTTTAGCGGTAGCTCAGTGGACTAAACGCCCACCAGCCATCATTGCGGACCGGGAGGTCATGGGTTAGACACCTGTCATCGGAACTTTTTCTCATAGTTCTTTCTTTGCCATTTGATGGCGTTCATTTTCATGAAGTATTTCCGTGACGGAAATACTTCATGAAAATCTTGGTGGACCCCGCCATAAAACACTTTCTTGTTAAAAAATATTCAGAAGCACTATTTACACATACGGTCCCTGGAGTATGAAGAGAGAGCCCAGTACACACAGGATGATCACGTAGATCATCCTGTGTGTATTGTGTGTATATACCGCGGATAGAGTCCATACATAGAGGTTTTATTGCGATAGCAATTATATGGACAGTCTCAGCTAGTTTTGCCCGTCCCCGACACCGCCGCCGTCATGCACCGTATATGCATAAGTATGTATATATATATATATATATATATATATATATATATATATATATATATATATATATATATATATATATATATATATATATATATATAGATAGACCCTTTCGCTGTTTACATACACAGCTGCTGGACGGCTTCCGGTTTTGAGCGCCGGCGTAGCCTAGTAGCATTGACGCGGAACAAAAGCCTTAGCGGGTAGCCAGTACATTTTCAATACTTTTCTCCCTGTGTCTGGCCAAATATTTTAAATAAATATTTTTCTAAGCTGCACATGTAACATTATAAGAGTTAGTCCATCACTTTAAGCGCCTTCCTTTTACCTGAAAGCGGAAAAAGAGTCTTTCCTTACTCTGGCACAACATAAAAAACACGCTTTCTGCTTCGGCGTTAGAGAGTGATAACTGAGGTGACCGGAAGTTTCTTGGGGTGCAACACGTGCTGCTGCTATCGCAATCTTGCGACCGACCGAAAAGGCGAATATATATGTGTGTGTGTGTGTGTGTGTGTGTAAAAAAGCCCCAAAGACATATAATTAAGCAAAATGCTTCCGAAGCGCGGAATCGAACCAGGTACCTCTCGCTCCGCAGCGCGTGGCGCTAACCACTAAGCCACAAAACGCAGATCCTCCAGGTAGCTAACGGCGAGCGTTATATACACACTCTTTACCGCTGGCTGCAGTCAGAGACTGTAGGCGCTTATAAGCGTTTCTTCATTACCAGCAAGATGGCGCGAGGAGCGCAACGGGCGCATTTAAAAGTCGTCGGCCAGCTCGCTAGCTTCTTCGAATATTTGCGCAGGGAGAACCTTGCCCTTCCGCTGTCTGCTCTTTATATACACCATTTACTTCAGCGTGCTTTCTTACTCACCTGCGAGATGGTGCGATGTCAGCGCTGGGCTTTAAAGGTCGTCGCCCCGCTCCTGCGAACTCCGATGCTCTTTGCCCTACAGGGCGTGGTCGCCTTCGTGTGCTTATCTCAAGGAAAGAAGGGGGAGGGCGGGGAGTGGAGCGGGGGGTTGTATGTCTTGTGCTTTCCCCGTGATGTGCGCGTTGAAGTCACAGAGCGTACGAAGGTCACTTCGCTCGCTGCAGCGGCCGCATTTGCGAAAGCAGCACGCTGTTCAAACAGAAATAAGTAACAACTGCGACATTTAGTGCGCGCTCGTCCTGTGTGTACCTGCTCGTTCGTTTCGTGCGTCCTGCTTTATATTTCAGCAGTGTTCTTCAAGCATCGAGCTGTGACGCATGATAGTTCGCGCTCGTCCTGTGCGCGTTCTTTTCGTGCGTCCTTTGGGCTCGAGCGACGCGCTGGCAATTTCGAGCTGCTTTCCGTTCTTCGCGTTACATTCCAATTTGTTGGTATCGCATTCATTGCTTCGCCGTTGCGGCGAAACTGTGACTTTTTAGTACACTTACATACAACATGACTATGAGATATGTTGAATAACAACATGACATGACAAACAGGCATATTGTCATCAATTGCCATAAATTGGCAGCGTGTGGCGATGGTCCAAGCACTTCGCTAATTGTGAGTGTTCTTCTATCGACGTGGTTCAACCAATCACTAAGCATGTGCTCTCTTTTGCTCAGAAACCAGAATCTGAATGCAATATGTCACGGTCTCATGAAGAGAGAGAGAAAGAAATTATGGCAGCGTCGCATTAGTGGTGCCAAGCCTGAAGGAAGAGCGGAAACGGGTGGCCTTCATTATTTCTCTTTTTCTCTTTCTTCTTTTTCTTTCCCTTTCTCTCTGTTTCATGTATCTATTTTTGTGTTTGTTTCTTTATATATCTCTATGTTTTCCTCTCTTTCTTTCTATCGCTTTCTTTCTCTTTCTATTTCTCTCTCTTTCCTTCTCCCACTGTCATTTTCTGTTTCTTTGTCTCTCTCTCTCTTCCACGTGTTCGTTTTCGTTTAACGCTCACACCTGCTGTACTCGGTAGCGTGGCGCATACCCACCAAGGTTTTTTTGTTCGCATTGGACAGATTACGGCCGGCTTACACAGCTTCGCTGGTAAAAGAAAGCTAGTATTTATGTATGAAATAAAGCAACGGAAAACTTTCAGTGACATTGCTTTGTAGCTATCATTACACTCCAAAAGATAGGGCCTACTTGGGACTTTTTCCTGTCAGCCAACAATACTCAAGCAAAACTGCTAGCCGGCCTAGTTGGAACGAATTCATTGTGGTACTTGCGCGAAAACAAACGGGGACGAAGAAAGGAGTACACTCGGACGAACGCAACGCAATACTCGCCATCCTTGGGTTATCGCCACGCGCCCGGTACTTCCATGTCACTGATGGCGTGTGCCATATCAGCGTGAAATGCCATTCTTGATAGGAATGTGGCCAGGCGCGAAGTTTTCGAGAAGAAAATCCAATAAATAAAGCGTGATGACGATGATTGTTGTAAGACAAAAAAGACTCCAAGTGCGATTTTTTAAGGCGCATAAAAGCCTCACTATCGTTAGGTAGGGCCGTCGTATTCGCGGGCAACAAGAAATATTTCATAATAAAAAAAATAAGACGTGTAAGCTTTTCGAGGCACCTTCGAAGCTGCGTAAACTTTTTGCAGCGCTAACTTGTTGCAGAATTTGCGTAATATCAGCGAAGACGAGATGTCGTTCGGACAGCTGCTTTAACATCGCGAGCGAAACTCTCCTTGATTCCCTGCTAGATATTTATGGCGTTCCTGTCATCACCAAAATTTGCCAACAAAATTTATGCGCACGAAATACCAGCCGGAGAAGTCTGACGGTTCTTTCGAAGAGTCCCTCGTGACTTTTCTCTCTTTCTCTCTCTTTCGCTCCCTGTGTCTCTGTCTTAAGTTTAGGAACGAATTTCTCGCACTATAACTTAATCTTCGTGAATGTTATCTTTCTTGTTAATAAGACTACTTGTCACGGGTAAGTAAGGTATAAGGCTGCCTGTAACTTACACGAAACACGGGAGCTAAGTTTGGCTGTCATGCACTCTCGGCAGTATTGATTATGCAAATTACCTTCAGGAGGCATTCGAAACGTAAAATTAATGCAAGCGTCTTCTCGCAGGTGCCCTATCTATGTTATTCAATGTCTGTGCATTGGCGGCATAACTAAATTATTCCTGCAAATGACTTCTGCGGAATTTCGCAAGGTGGCGGAAGGGTTAAGAAAGGGAAAATAGGCAACCACCTGTTTGTAGCCCGAAGCCACAAGAAAATCCGTATGAATTGCCTTGTGGCTTCGTGCTACAAACGTCTGGTTGTCTATTTTCCCTTTCTAAAATTATTCCTCTAGCTTAACTTTTAACTGTCGAGCACTTTATGGGCCCAGCCTGTCGTATGATGTCATCGTATCTTGTCGTAGGTTGGCGTAACGCAGGCAAAACCACGAATAGCATAGCCCGCTGTAGCATATTAAATGCGAAGCATTTCTTAGCGAACCTTTGGCACTTTCAGCGTTTCTATTTACGTATCTATCTATCTATCTATCTATCTATCTAGCCGCCTACGTCTGGTTGCTCTCATGATCGCCTCCTTAACTTGGTGTAGACCAAAATTGGCATGGGAAGGTATGAAGATTTGATGAATATGACTGTCGGGTCATGACATGAATAACGCGAAAATCCTGTCGCGTACGTCGTCAAACCCTTTCCTCCAGACACCTGTGGCACATACCCGTTTACCACGGGCCGCGGTGTACGGGTATGCACCACAGGTGATTGACAGTTGACACACCTATTGTGGACATGCACGGGTCTACAATTAAGCCGTCGTCGTCACCTACGTGCAACAGGCCTCAGGCCTGGCCGACCACCCGACCTTGACTGCTGGATTAGTGGACCTCACCACCGCTCGTTACTGGACTTCATACACGAAGCAAATTTATATGTGTATTTCTGAATAAATATTATGCCTAAGGGCAGACTTTCGAAAAAAAAAAAAAAAGGAACGGCGAGAACAGACATTGGTAACGTAAATGGAGAGCGTTAAGAAAAACCGACACCGGCGGCGTTGACCCGACGAATGGAAATAATGAAAACTAGGATCCCAGCAGGAATTGAACCCAAGCATTCTGCGTGGCAATCAGGTATTTTACCACAGAGCCACGCCAGGTATACAAACTTGTTTGAAAAAACAGCCTATGCAGGCGTAATGTCGGTGCAACGTCATTTGTGGTTATGGTGCTGGCTATCTAATTTTGCAAGAAAGCAATAAACACTACATCATACTCCTACGATACAGGCGTCATATCAGATTAACGTCTGTGGTCCCGGTGTTGGACCACAGACGTTAATAGCAGTCTAATAAACATTACATTTGTATTTCTATGATTCAGCACGCTATAGTGAAGCATTGCTCGACCCCGGAGGAATACTTTAACGAAAGTTACGTATGATATTCACATCATCGCACCGTAAAGTGCCCTAGTCTTCCAGAACGGCGCAGTGTCCTCTTCATTTTATTACGAGGCTGGGCGATGGCCTCATGCTGACCGAGGATGATGCCAGATTGACTGACAGCCGCTTTGTAGACTAGGCTACGTAGGCCACATAAGCCCAGGTAGTCTACGAATACGACAAGTGCCATCCACTGATGTTAGTCTACGTAGCACTATCCAGGCCTACCAGCCTCGACGGCCTATACCTCACCAACTCGAAGGGTGACTTCAGGTTCTGACATGTCGCCGGCTCTATCGACAGACAATTTGTCGACGAAATGACCGAGGCATCCAGGAATTCCAACAGCTGCACTATACCTCACACTTCACTACACGTGGACCCCTCGTCACCGCAATCACGACCGGATCCAATAACAAGGCATAACCAGCTGTTGGTGCTCACTGACCACGGTGATGATGACCTTGTTCAAGAACTGTCAGGAACCTCTTCCACACATGCACACGGGTTCGTGAAACGGACGTACGTTTTCCATCATAAGGACAAGCACTACATATCAGCTTACTGCTTCTGGTGTTGGTAATACCCACGTTGCCGTTGGCAGCGTTACCCAACTGTAAACAACCGGTTATATAACACATATGCTGCTCTTCAACGTATATGTGTGCGTATAAAATTTATACAAAACTTTAGCGTCACTTTGTAACGTTTCACTCAGTAATGAATTACGCCACAGTCACCTTGCCGCCGCATGCTTCGCATAACATCGACCCTCACGGTACGTGGGATCTGCCTAATTTTTGAACTCGCGCTCACGCGCTCACGCCAAGGAGAAGTCTTTTTCCTCTTGTTCTTCGAGCGCCTTGATGATGATAAGTGAGGACGCGAAGTCATGAAGTTGCCTTGATGGTGGTAAGTGCGGATCACTTTAGGGACCCGGGCTGTCGTATGCTACCGTATGCTGTCGTCGCTTGCCGTAACACAGGCAAAATTACGTGTAAAAATAGAAAAAAAAGAGGAAACAAGCGAGAAAGAGAGAAGGAAAGAAAGGAAAAAAGTAGGAAGAAAAATACAAAGAGCAAGAAAACGAAACAAATTGATGAAGATACAGGAAGAAATACATAGAAATAAAGAATGAAAAAAAAAACAGAAAAGCAAGAGGAAGAAGAGACAAAGAAAGAAAGAGAGGAGGAGAGCAAGAAAAAAGCGATGAGCAACAAAGGAGGCTGCCCAGCTACGCACTTCTGTCGGGCTTGGCACCCCTAGTGCGAAGCCGCCTTAATTTTTTTTAAGCGTGGAGTTCTGTAAGGGCCCGGGCTGTCGTCTCATGTCTCATGTCGTCGCTTGGCGTTACGCAGCCAAAACCATATAGCATACCCATGTATGGTGTATTGCATAGTCAAGGGCAGGAAAGGGAAGTGAGAATGAGGAGGGAATAGAGGGAAGGAGAGAGTAAAGCATTGCATAAACATGTATAGTATAGCAGCCATGTACAGTATAGCTTAGTATAGGACGGGATGACAAAGTGAAGCGAGCGTGAGGAAGTGAGCACGCGCCGGAGTGGAGCCAGTGCAGCATGCTACAGTTGGCTATGCTATATGTGGTTTTGCCTGCGTTAATATCATCATCAAGGCGCTCGAAGAACAAGAGGAAGAAGACTTCGCTTTCGCGCGAGAGTGCGCTTGCTACAGTTGGCTATGCTATATGTGGTTTTGCCTGCGTTAATATGATCATCAAGGCGCTCGAAGAACAAGACGAAGAAGACTTTTCTTTCGCGCGAGCGTGCGCTGAGGTGGTTATACTTTACCTATGTTACATTGAGAACTAGTGGCTACGGCGACGGACAAGCCCCGAGCACAAAGAGCAAGCTCAAAAAAAATTTTTGTCTGCTGCCTTTTGGTTGCGTTTGTGCCAATAGATTCGCAGTTTACGGTGGGCTCACGGGGATACTGCATGACAACAAATGGCTCGGACGCTTCTCCCTTAATATGATGTGCTTCCTGCCCCTGTAAATGATCATGTGACCCTGCCTTCGAGGATAGGTCAACGCTTTAATCCAGAGGCAGTTTCGGGAATCCAAACACCGTTCACCATGGCTGAGCAGCGATAGCAGCTATCGACGAGTCTAAACCACGGACGGCTCCTGGACCGGACGGATTATCTTATGAATTGTTCAGAAACCTCAATGAGACATCCTTGGCCTAGCTTTTGGGTAACATCAATCATGTGTGGGATGAAAGCGATGTACCAGCTTCTTGGACTCACGCTGAAATTATACCGATACTAAACCAGTAAAAGGCCCCATTAATATACGCAGCCTTCGCCCTATTGCTTAACAACGACCGTCTGTAAATTAACGGAAAAAATGCTTGCTACGCGAATAACCTGGCGCCTTGAACAATTCAAATGGTATCATCCTGCACAACTCGGATTTCACACGCACATAGGAACAGAAGAATTTGGAGCACGTACTCGCATGGTCTTACCTTCGTCGACAAGTTTTTGACTGAACGAACGTTTGCTAATAGTGTGGTAGGAAGCGCAACCGGCAACTCTAAGCCTAAGCGGGGAGTGCCACAGGGATCAGTGCTTGCACCGTTGCTCTTGAACCTGGCAATGACACCACTCGAATGGGCCCTGGCAGCGATCTCCGACGTTTACCACATCATATACGCCGATGATATTACAGTATGGAGTGTTCACAACGTCTTTCACCGACAGGAATCGGCCTTACAAGAAGCGCTTTACGCAGCCGACGAGTGGTGTAGATCCATAGGATTGACTCTTCCAAGAGACAAGACACTATACATGTGTTCTGCGAACAGCAGAGGAAGTCGACGGCTTGTTGACACGCCTATTCAGCTGCAATTGTCGGGATGTCCTATTACGGCAGCTCCCCAGCTACGTGTCATCACGGCAAATGGCTCTGCGAAAGCTTGGATCCGCGAAATTAGGCAACAAGTGCACCAGGTGCTTCATCTGATACGATGAGTCAGCTCCAAGGCTGGGGGTGCCCGCACGCAGATTGCCGGTTTAGTTGTTCGAGCAGTGCTGCAGCCTCGTCTTATTTATTCAGCTCAGTTCCAGCACCTTACCGCTAGAGATTGGGCCCGTTTAGAATGCATCAACAGAGAAGCGATGCGCGTCGTTACGGGGCTTCCACAATGCACATCTATGCTGATACTTTAGGAAGAGGCGCTACTAAACACCATCGATGAGTGGATTTATCAACACCGGCAAGCAAGGCACCTAAAACCATCCTATCTAAAACCTGCTGTGGGCATAGCGGCACACATGAGTAGTGCGGTATCTGTCTCGCCGTCTTCAGTAAAAAGCCTTCGACCCTGGGATCATCGGCAACGCACGACAACAATCCCATCGGCCGCCTCCGAAATCCAGTCCCTCACTAACGACTACCTTCCGGTGCCACATTGAAAAAGCAGATGCCACACTCCCGAAGGCTCACTGGTGGCGCATACTGATGCGAGCTGCGCGGACAAGTAGGTAGTTACGTCACCGAGTTGCCTGGACACCAAAACTTGTGTGCCAATCGTTTGTACCTCCTGAGAGCTCTGGTTCCATCGGTCATTGCTGAACTTCTGGCACTAGGAGGCGCAACAAACTTGCTGAGCGCGGCTTCCGCGTCGTCACGATTTTTTACAATAATACGCACCGACTCTACCACAACCATAAAGGAGATGCGCAAGGTACACAACGACCACCCTTGCGCAGACGAAATACAGCCCATAACTGCACAGATGCCCGGCCAGCTATGGATACAGTGGATACCACCGGACACTATTTCTTGCTCACATACAGGCTGACACTGCCACCCACAGTGAGCAGCTACAAGCTATTCTAGAAGCGAGTTTCACAAGTGATCCCCGGGGGGATTTCCTGCACCACAGAGAGATTCTACGCCGCATTACACGAGATGTAATTCCACCGTGTCGTTCAAATGGCCCAGGCGGCCTAACCCACCAGGAGGAGGTGGCGTTGCGGAGACTTCATGTGGGGGCGGCACTTACTCCGTCGGCCACATATGCCTGGCCACAACATCTCGGTGTGCCATTTCGGGATACTTGCCCATACTGTACAATTGAAGCATCCATGGCTACCTCCTAACCTGTAGTGGGTTTTTTGTGCTGCTCACTGATGACGAAGGACCAGAGGTAGCTATGCTTGACTACACTACACGTACAGGAAAAGAGTGTAGGTGTGGAAAATGATAGACAAAGTCCGCCGCAGCCGCGGCACCATCGGGTCATTTAAGCTTCCAGACACTGTGGACAGGGATGTGTAAGATACCTGATTTCACTTCACGCCAGTGACGTATCTGTCGTTGCCACATTATTCACTTGTTAAATACTTGTTACACTAGCGCCGTTGTAATGCGCACGGCTTCTTTGGTTCAACGTATATCGCTCTTATCTCTATAGTAGTTCACGACTGGCGTATTCCAGCGGCCGAAGTGTTGATAGAATGCACCGCTAGAAAAACGCAACAGGCAGCAGACATTAACTGGAATATTTACATCATTCTAGATAACGTTGCATACATAATAATCATTGACCATTACTAACGATCGAAACCTTTTTCGACATTCGTTTTTTTTTTTTACATTCGAATTCGAATCCTTTAGAAAAAAAAAGTGCGGTGAACCTTCTAGAGTTAATGACACGTTCTTCACACTGCTTGCAAGAAAGAGTAGACCTATAGTCCTATATGAAGCAACAGCACAAAAGTTGGTCCTTCCCCTCAGAAAAAGCGTGCATTAAAAGACATTTTATTGCTCGGTGTAAGAATCGCACATACTTTCCCTTTCAATTTTTGAGAATAAAGGAAGGTCGTAAAAGAAACGTAAAAGTGAATGTTAGTTTGTTGCTTCGTTCAACATGCACGAAGCTATGTGGCACCGTATGCGAGTTCGACCGATATATAAAATTGATGCTCCAGCTTCGCAACTACATACTTCTTCGCTTTTCCAGCGTCATTTCTGATTGTACGAGCACATGGTTTCATTGGAAGTAGATGGGGAAGCTGGATGAGTTTTCTCACCGGCTTCTCTTAAAAGGTGGAAGTTGTTCAATGTATAAAGCATTATTTCATAAAATCGAAAGGACTAGATCTGCAAGTATGTTTAAAGGCGAAGCCAAAAGTTACCGAAGGAAGCGAGAAAACATTTCTACAGAAATTGAATGCAAGAATCGTCACATTTTGTTCAAGCAGTGTGCGTAAATTATGAATCACAAAGGCTTCCGTATTGAACATAAATTCAATGCTCCTAAATACAACGCGGTACGTGCAGCGCATCGGACACATGATTACTGTAACATAAGTGTACTTGGTGGAACTCGTTCCTACTGCAGACATTTCGCAATAGGAGGAGGCACGTGGCGTACACGAAGAAAAAGCACAGAAGGCCGGGTCGCGAGTGCAACCAGCTTCAGAATATTAGTAGTGCCAGAAACGAGAGCCCTCACAAGGTTGCCTCATACCACACAGAACATGAATGTCAAACACGCTAATGTCGCCGCATAGGCGACATTAGGTTTTGATCAGAGCGCGCTGCGTTAGGTAGTGATTCAGGCAACATAGGATGCGGTGGATCAAAGAACAGTCTGCACTAATGGTCAGAGCAACGCGACAAAATAAAAGAATATGGTCTTTCGCGGAAGGACAAAAAAGCAAATACAAGCAAATCGAGGTGGAGAGCCTTGACTGAAGAAAGAAGAGCCTCCACGAATGTGTGCGAGGTCCCGATCAAGCCCCGAAATGCGAACCCACACAAAAAAAAGAAGGATGGGGGAGGGGGGGGGGGGCGAGACAATAACCAGGCTAGCGAAACAATATCCTCCCGCTACGTCTTCGCAGGATCATCAGCCGAGGCAAAAGCCAGTGTACGGACACGGTTGCCACGGCAACCGCATCTGCTCCCGAAGGGGCATCACATCACCGCCGCTGCAGCCGCCGATGCGCCGCCTGACGGCCCGCGGATGAAGCGGACTCTCGACGGCTCCCGCTACCAGACGACGCTGAGCTTTCCTCTGGGTTGCTGGTGTCTGCTCCGCGCCCTTCCTTCGCGTCAGTTTCGCTTGCATCAGGCGCGGGAGCATCACGTGGTGCTCAGCTAAAGCTACAGCTAGTTCGAGCCCAGCTGTTTTGGGGATACATTCGAAGGGCTTTCACGAGAAACTTGCATCTCGGACCAAGCTTTCTGGAAGCAGAGAAAAAGAAAAAAACGGCCATAAAATCTGCCAGAAACCGACCGCTCCTTTCTTCAGCTGAGAGAACGTATTCGCTCTGTGATCGGGAAAGACCGGAATTCCAATAGTCGCCTGCGGTGTTAGTGGCGGTGCCGGCCTTTGGAAATCGTGTGTTAGGTGACTTTCGCTTGACTGCGCCGCTTTAGCTCCGGCCCCTGTCGCGGCTCCTGTGTCATGTGTTGTGCTTCGGACGGCGCGTCCGTACTTTGAACGGAATTATGTGCCATATGTGTGAGTGAGTGTTCCGCGAAGGATACATTTTCCTTCCTCGGTCTTAGCGCCTCAGGATTTTGAATTCTTGAATTTTTTTTTTGTGACACTAGGAATACCGTGACGATGTGTCTGATTGCGGTTTCTTCTTCACTGTGTGCGCAATGACGTGACAACAATGGAAAGTGTCCTTCCCAAAATCCCACTTGCAATCTACTGCGCTGCTCTCACCACTATGGTCCTTCTCGCCAAAGGTTGGTAATAATTTATGCGTGAAGCATGCGCTTTGGTTTGTCTAATGGCTACTATAAGTGATAATAATAGTTTACGAGACGCTTCTGCTCATTTTTGCGAGAATGGCAAGAGGCTACGCCGGGAAGAACCAGTACAACGTAGCTTAATCCGCAATTTATGTCAGGCAAAACAGCGTTTAATTCAATACCGAAGCCTGCTGAATATATTAAAGATGTGCCCAGATATCTCATCTCCAACAGTAGTGCTGATTGCATCAATTACCTCTCAGATGCTCTGTGGGGGACTTATGAAGCACTGTGTGAATGGGCTAAACGAAGTGTTAGGAACCACTAGTCAGTTAAATACCCTTGAGCATTAATTTCCTTCAGTGGCTTTTGTTCTTAACGACTTTTTCAAAAAAATGTTTTTCGGTCCTTATTGCACACGGACTGTAACCATACGAGATAATATGAAGGAACATTTGTTACCCTCAATTATTAATTGCACTGTCCTCATTGTGTATATGGCAAACATTTTTTTTACGACATCGACCAGAATGATAGAGTAAATTCAGTAAGCAAAACTTAATATGGCACCATGACGACTGCTCATAATGGGCAAAATCCTGTGGTCATCGCGCTGGTTAGTTCCGTGCTTATCTATTTTGCTTAAATTTTCGAGTGTTGCTTCTAGATCAAAGAAGTACACAGTCAAAGTATAAAATATCCAATTGAAAAATAGACGGGTCTCGACAACGTAGCATTGTAAAAACGCTTGGTTATGCGTTATGACATCAAAGATGCACCTAGCTTCACATTTTAGATTCATCTTTGAAAGCTTGTGTCTCTGTCCGAATCAACTTAGCATTTCACCGATCTTCAGATAAAACTACCTAGAACAGAAAGGTTTTCTTAAAGTGGTAATCAGTATTGCTGGAAACTAAAATCCTGGCTATACGCACTCAAAATAGTAATCACACATATTTCTTGCCTCGGGTTCATGGTAGAGAAATCTAAATATTACAGATGCTTTCACACTTTACGAAGAATCCACTTTTTTTTTCAGAAAACATTTTAATGATTCAACACCACAAGGATGAAATTTCTGGCACAAGGAAAAGTAGAAAAAGAAACGGTAAAAGATATCTTGATTACCTGAAGCTTTCCCACGTAAAAATATTTTTTCTTTGAAGAAAAATTTTATGTTGAGATAACAAAGCGTATACCAACAACTATTTTTCAATTGTAGTGCGCTGTGATCTCTTCTCACTACTCTTTCAATGAAACAAAAGTGATTTAGATACAACGCAAGAGGCGATGATTTTAGCGGGCGCGATAAAAATGGTAACCTAGTAACTTCTTGAGCCGTAATAAATAAAGTTTTCTTTCATTGCAGTTGCAGCTAACGCAGGGGGTGGCCTGGTCTAAGACGAAAATAGAATTCCTCTCATGTAAAATTTCCTGCGGCGCAGTTTTAACTTCTGATAATGTCGTCTACCACTGCGGAAAGCGGTTCTATTGGGACAATTAATTAGGCGGTGGGTTACTCCAAACACCGGCAAACCAAGTATATAGAATAGAGTTGATATAAAATCATTACAATATTTTTGGCTTACACTTCTAATGCGAGAGGGTGAGAGAATAGAAAACGGAACCACTAGCTTTGTCATGGGGAGGTACGGAAGGAGGGAGAGCTGCACTGCTGTGAAGGCTGAGCTTGGATGGAAATTCATTTCTACCCGTCGTAATAAATTGAGATTAAAGTGTTTACTTTCAATTCACTATTAAAACTGAAATTAACTAGGAATCTTTCCTTTAAAAAACACCCCATTACATCTCAAATCTAATCATCATTGCAAAATCCTGGAGTACCCTTCCAAAACAAACATCGACTCGAACAGCCTGAGTGAAAAGCAACTGCTCAGCATGAACGAAGATCTATTTTATTCCATGTTTTAATCTTCCCGTCGTGAGGCCTTTGGGTGCTGCAGTGTGCCCGATGAATAAAAAAAACAAAGATAGGAGTACAGGGAGCACACATTATAAAGTCTTGTCATTCGGTAAATTTTGGTACACTTAGCTGACAGGCCGATATGAGTAAAGATAACGCAAAATTCGCAAAATTCGATGCTCCCGCGATGTGTAAAGCGAAAAACGAGCGGGTGCGCTTCTTCAAATGCATCAGACGGAATAACGATTTCTCTGCTTGCGAGACGCACCAGCCGGAATAACGCTTCATTTCGTGCGCCTCTGTGATTTGCCGAGGGCGTATATCTTTTTCGTGCTTTATGCTGATTTTTTTTTCTTCCTGCTATTATATGCTAAACAACATGACTTATTACCTGTGGTAATGAGGGATCTCTTTTCTGCGAAAATTAGGCGGTGGAAATTGTTAAACTCGTTAAGTCAGTCAACTCTAAGTCGCGCTATCTTTAATTGTAATTTCTCTTTAATTTGGCGCAAATGATTTATCAGACAGTGTTTTCTAACACAGTGCGTCAAATACCCATTAAACGGGCGCTCAGAACTGCGTAGCGACAAACTCATAATCATCCTTTCAATTATACGCGATCCATGCGTATCTTTCCCAATAAATGTGACCGACCAGTCACGAATTTTGAAGACTTCACAATAGAAAGCGGTAGTATACCATAAGCATAAACACTGCCTCAATTTTCGTCACACAAATGCTTCGCGTAGATATGATAGCCATCGCACTGGAAACTAGCTTTTTAATGGAGCTTATTATGCAATTATTGACAACGCCAATATTTCATGTGCTGTCTTTGTCAAAGAACAGTTAAAGAAGTATTTTCCTGGACCCACAGACACTGAAATTCTTAGCTAATCGATTCGTCGCCAATCCATTGCCACTGCCGTAGCTTTGTTTCACCTATGTGCAAGCCTTGTCCTCTTTATAATTACAAATTTAACATTTATATAACTTTTATCTGCCTATACTCATGCTAAATATTTCCATTCCTAATACGTACGATCCACCACAATTCGCCTAAACGCCGTGCACTTGTTTTATTGATATCGGGCTAACGTGACAGACATTTTGGTCGTCGGTGCTGTATATGTTTTGGCCAGTGATGTTTATTTATGTTGTCTTTTACTAGGACACCAGTCCAATGAACTTTTGAAGATCAAGTTCAGCAATTATAGTGAGACGCATTTGCTTAGCATGTGCATTCAGAGCACAACTCCGCCGATGCATTCATATCCACTGCTGTCGTTGCGTAAGTTTGGTTTTGCATATAGGGTCAAGCGCCTGTAATTACACTGACGTCAATTCTTACGGGTGACGTCATCTCATTTGCGTTCCTGACAGATATAATGACGTATTTAGTGAAAGTAATGCAATGCTAGACCAATAGCCCTCTGTACACAGTTTCTGGTCCGGCATTAAGCTACTTATTAAAGCCACTTTTTGATTTAGCATCCCAGCGCAACTT
This sequence comes from Rhipicephalus sanguineus, assembly GCF_013339695.2. Taxonomy (NCBI): domain Eukaryota; kingdom Metazoa; phylum Arthropoda; class Arachnida; order Ixodida; family Ixodidae; genus Rhipicephalus; species Rhipicephalus sanguineus. The sequence goes on along the minus strand of NC_051177.1, from coordinate 127,273,756 downwards.
TAACCTCGGCGTGTACGACCTGCGTGGAGTACAGAAGGAACCAAACTAGTTCACTATGGCATCTAAGCAGGGTTTAGGTCGCTAAGCTTGTTAACGTTCTTGCTTTAAGCTAATGCACTAAGGCAAAGTCACAAATGATGCAGCCTTGGGATTGCAATATAGCTCTTGCACGTCAGAACAAAGTTGTCCGTAGATAAAGAAAAAGTATTCGCGGCGAGATCGACCTATAGGTGGCAGCACCGTCACCCCGCTAGTATGGATACTGGTTTCGTGTGGTGTGTGTAGAAGTGCACGGGGCTTCTGTTTTCACATCGTGATTCTGTGTTCCGTACCCGCAGAAAACTCTTCGTTATCGATGGTGAGGTTTTGTTCGGTGCCACAATGCCGCAGATACTGCACAGAGCCAGGGATAAGCTTCCATTTTTATCCCACCGACGCGGAACTTCGCCGACTGTGGCTCGTTAGGCTTCGTAACGGCAGGGCGCCTTCCAAGTACGCGATGGTGTGCAGCAAGCACTTCGACGACTGTGCATTCGCATTCGCAGACGAGAAAGAATGGTGAGTAGCCAGCGATAACTTCGCTAATGTGTGCATTTATATGCTTGTTGCTGCTGTGCACTACGAGCGTGAAGGCGGTCGCAGTAAGCGAACGCTCAGGGAAGCTTCCCTGTGCCTTGATTTCTCCTACACTTCCTCAGGAAAATTAAGCGAGAATCAATCGAGAAAGAAGAAAATTAATTCATGGAATTTATTCTTTTGTCATTCAAGTACCGTCTGCGCTGTGAATGCAAAGTTTGTTCGCGCTTGGCTATGAGTCTGTTTAAACGAGAGTCCCCGAGTCCTTTTGTAGTTCGCGCATATTCCATTGTGTTTATACGGCCGCGAGAACAGTTCTCAGTATTCCGCAGGGCAAGTACGTGCACCGAAACGCGGCAAGTCTGTATGCATGATCTGGTGCATAGTAAAGGGTATCGTTTTATGAGCCCTCACTCGCCACGTAAGCGATGAAAATGCGCGAGCGAGTTTATCGCCACTGCTGATCTTGATGAATATCTTTTTCTCGCTCGCTCTCTTTTTTTTAAAGTGTTTTGGCGGAAGAGATTGAGGCCTGACGCACTTCCGACACTGAACTTGCCAAAGCGCAAATTTGACAGACATAAGCTATCCTCGCAAGTACACGGGTGTCTTTGTATACATTTCGCCACAAGTTATAATTGCGCATGGCAACTCAGTTTTGCGATTTCCGTGTAATTCCATTTTCTGTTCTGTTTAGGGGACAATTTAAGTACCGAAGTGTCAGACGTGACTTGACAGAAATATTTCTCTGCAGTGGGACCAGGACCGTACACAACTAAAGATCGTCGCGTAACCTATAAACGACAGTCCCAAAGTTATACACCTAACCACAACACGCAAGTGCATGAGAGCCTTTTTTTTAACCACCGAGCCGCTAAAAGGCGATATTCACATGAGATTTAATACTTCTCATCTTTAGGACAACGCCAAGTGCACTTTGCAATGCGCTTGAACCACAGAGTGGCACCTCCGCTGATATGACTCTCGTGAACGGACGGTACGTCGACCACACAGAGCACGCTCGACAAGTGCACTCACTGATCTTATTACAGTACATATACAACCGATCAAGGCCAAATGCTTCTTTACATCGTGTTAGGCATACGTACGAGCGGTTAAAGTTGCACCAACCGCCTTTTGAGGCCCTGCATGACGTACGCGCACATGCAAACACAACGCGGCTAGCAGACGACGCATGGAGCAATCCACACTAGGCGCGCTTCAGCCAGTAGCCGCCAGGCGGCGACTCCGCTCGATCTCGCGGCCAATAGACCTCAGTGGTACGCTATACAATTTTGTACTTAAGGTTATTCTTATTCGCCCCTTATACAATTTTCATTCTTGCTTTCGTAGCTTGCGCTAAAACGACGAGAATAAAATTAAAAAAATAACAGAACATGTTATACGCGATAGACCTCGAAATTCTAAGCACGTCTCAAAGCATATCCCAAAGAAGGTTAAGCAATATCTTTTGGCTTACACAGATGCACCCCGTACGAAACGTCCCTGCCGTAACTACCAAGGGACAGCCATACACATTCGTACAAATGCGACGGGTGTCAGGGCCCGCCTTGTCGCTTTCACTGGCACTGATAAATCAAAGCTCCCAACGAAAGCGGCGCCACCGCTTGTCAGCTGAGTCTTTATAGCATGCCCCGAGGTCGGTACGTGGGTTGTGACGTCTTGATTTATTTTCATCCAAAGTATGCAGCGAGCTGATGTGTGTTACTTAAGCAGTGCACCCACCTAACGCGTTATTAATAGCGTATCTTCAACTCCGTGACATCGTTCGCACAGTAGCCACTGCTCAATGCTGTCTTCCAATGGCGTGCTGTGAATGAGTGAGACTTTAGAAATATATGGGAAAAAGAAAGTTTATTTCGACGACACCGCGGCCCACGTGGTAAATGTATGCCCTTCTCGTCATCTGTATACACGTTCCACGAGAAGGACAACTTGGCAGCGGAATTAATTGGCTCCATTTTTCGTAGTCCCGGCTTTAGGATAGAGTGTCAAAGGCCCCCTCCCTCGCAGGGCAGTAGGTCTCTACGAAATATAGCGGGCGTGTGTGAAAGGAAAGTTCTTTTTAAAAAATATGAACGTGATGAAGTGGGATGAACGCGTACCATGTAATGCAGTGCTGCCTCCTTGTTCAAAGGCAAATGTATTCGAGGAGAACACACGCACGGGGCTCCGAAAGAAACTGAGCACTTCGTCTTTTGCTGATTATCCGTGTCAGTGATAAACAGCACGTTGCGCCACGCAGGGCGCGACGCCCGCCTTTTTGTGCAGCGAAGAAGAGATAAAAATTCACGCCGTCACTATGGCCCTTGAACTACATATAGACGGCGTCGGATGTAAATCTTGCTAATGTATATGCATCTCTCCCATCGGACCACAAATTTCGCTTCACGTCAGCCTCTCTCTTCTTTTGTTGGTTTATGCTTCTTCGTACCTTCTTTAGGACCAGCGCATCGCCATCAACAAACAAAGCAGAACGGGTTTTCAGTGCCCAAAAGAATTTACCGGGCTTGAAAGAAAGGGTGCGAAGGAGTTGCGAAACTTTTTAAAAAATGCGACAAGTGTGTTCTGCAGTGCCAGCGCATTTTTCATAGCGCAACTACCCCGCGCTGTCACACTGAAAGCGGAAGAAGAGAGCGGCAGCTGGAAAAAAAGACGCTGCCGCGACCTGCGCTGTCCTAATGAATAATGTCTCCGCTACCCGTGTTCCAAGCACGTGTTTCCCGGTAAGGATAGCCTTGTTTTAACTGTATTTTTTCCGGGTGTAGAAGAGTAGAATATATGATAGCCAATTGCAATCGTAAATTGCGAACGTGTGTTAACTGGTTGCCAGCTGTTACCTAACTCAGTCGCTACCTTCCAAAAGATAGTTGTACAGTCGATAAATTATGAAGGCGTGGACAATGAAAAAAAAAATAATACAAAATGCTTGTGCTGTTGTGCCCACCTTTTCGTATACGTTTTGTAGTCTCACTTTTCGAACCTTATAACCTAAGAGCTATTAAACTAAACTAATTCTGCAATTCAGTTTCAGCATTTCGAGATCCTCCTGATGTTTTTAGTCATTTGTGGTCTATACGAGAGAAGCGTGTCGTAACAATGTTCGTCACCTATCGTATTCAGGTTAAAGATATGCTTAGCTAGGAAACATATCGGCACGCAGTGGCTTTTTGCCGCATGCTGGGAGCGTTTGTATGCGTGCGTTACGTCCGTAACGGCGCTGCGTACTTAAGAAGGCCCCGATTTGCTAAGGCGCGTGCGCAGAACTTCTCGTGCCCACCATGCGGAACGCGGTGTTGATGCGTACGTAACGTACACACGGACGCAACATGCGCAGTACTAAATCTTGCTTATAAACAGTGTTAGTTGGGCGTCCGCTGCAGCTCTGCCGACGCAGGAAGGCGTGGGAAATAAATGGCAGCCTGCGTACGCAGAACTACTGCGGACAAGAAGCTAACCATTTCTAATATTTGGAGAATACTGTTTTTGTGCATCAAATGTCTCGCTGTTAACGGCAAAAAAAAGCAAGAATAAACAAGGCTAGCAGTACTTAATATATCCTTGGTTTTAAGTTGTTCTTGAGACCTCTGGACAGAGCAATATTTTATATTGCGAGCTGCTTTATATAAATGACCAGGATCGTGCCGTATGGACTTCCTAATTCTACAGCATGACGCGAATGATTTCATGTGTATTGTCTTCTTACATAAGAACCTTTTTAATCATCCCAACACAGTATGATCAGCCCGCGATGTCGCATTTCAGCCGTAATTCCATCCGTCCTCTCGCAAGCTGCGTTTTCGTCACGGTGTTAAGACTGAAGATACCTTGGGAAACTGAATATGATAAAACTAATAAAATTCAGTGACGTGGGATACCAAATAGAACACATTCTTGAGGATGTGGGTTCGATCCCGGGCCACGGTGGCAACATATCATTGGGGGTGAAACGCAAGGACGCCGATGTAGCGTCTCCCCGCCACGGTGGTCTAGTGGTTATGGCGCTCGACTACTGACCCGAAGGTCGCGGGATCGAATCCCGGCCGCGGCGGCTGTATTTTCGATGGAGGCGAAAATGTCTGAGGCCCGTGTACTTAGATTTAGGTGCATGTTAAAGAACCGCAGGTGGTCAAAATTTCCGGAGCCCTCAACTACGGCGTCTCTCATAATCATATCGTGGTTTTGGGACGTTAAACCCCAGATATTATTATTATTACCGATGTAGCATGCTGTCAGACAAAACTTCTTTTGTGTACCATCATTGTTTTGTTCACGCTAGCAATTATAGATAAACTATTCTCACGGAAAGCGTTTTTAAACTATATTGTATTGACACAAAGAAGTACTTTACTCTTCGCCGCCACGAAAACTATGCGCAGAAAACTATGCGAAAACTAAGTCATCACTAGAAACGAATGCAGACAAGTTATAAAATATGGTTCCGTTCTTCTTCCCGAAACAACAGGCTAAAAAACACGAGTGCAATTACGGTCGCCCATTCTGCACTTCAAAAGCAAGACACGGCTATCACTGAGACCGCAGCTAAAGCATATTTTTTTTTTAGTTTTTAGGTTACTTGAGTTAAATTAATGTACCGCGTCCTTCCTGGTTTTGTAATCACTGGTCTCTAACTGCGGCTCATAACGATTCAAATCTCCACAAAAAAGCATTTTTGCCTTCAGGCTCTTCACAATGAAGGCCACGAAAAATAAAAGACGCAGCGAGGATCCTTTTTAAACTTGTTTCGGTCGCCCAGTCGATAAAGAACGGGAACTGCGGTTGAAACTACGAGCTCTCTTTTTACGAAATAGGAGAGTGAGTATCACTCGTATACGTTCCGAAAGCCAAGCCCTTCTTCATGTAAGCGCTGGCTTACATTCCTGAAGTTGAGATGGCGCGGTATATTATCCCACGCTTAATACATGATGAAAGAATGAGACATTGGATACTCGTGACGCTGTTTCTATACTTTTTTTAAAGAGTATATTATACATTTCCTTGGCGAACAGAAATATGCGAGTTTTTCGGAACCTAGACTGGTGACGTCACGGGTACTAATTGTCTTTGTTGTACAATTGTAAGGGATAAATATAATCAGAAATGAACTGCACCGTGCTCTTATAAGCCAGAATAACGCATTAAGATTTCGACGAGTTCTGATCCTAATGAAAATGGATAAAGTGCAGTGTCACAAAAGGTTGCATTCTTGCTCAAAATGTCGCAGTTTAAACAAGTGTCGTAGTAATTTCATTCAGTTACCTTTTTGTTCAAACCTATCTTCTAACGTAGGAATGCCTTCGCTTTGGGAACACTTACCCGCGTGTTCAGCGTTATAAATCATTGCGGCTGCTGTATTCGTGGCCTATCCGTAAGAAATGTGCACCTTTGAGCATTTATTTACACTGTAATGTAACTACAGTGGCAGGAACATTGTGACCAAGATATTATTTTGTTTCTGCTGCAACGTATAGTTCGCAGTGACTACATAAATCCCACTGGAGGTATGGCTGTCAAGGTGTTACACCAGGTTTCCTCCGTAGTAGTATCGTCGCCTATATGTTTCAGGCAGAGCGCTACAGGTAGATTAGAAATAATCTTGGAACTGTGGTCCACCATAAACCCTAGACTTCATGAAGGAAGTTAGGAAGGCACCTTGGATCAAGCTTGGGAGGTTTTCTATTAAGAATGTATGTCCAAAAAATATTTTAAATGCTAGTTTGCCTTAAACTGTGTTCTCATCGTTGGCGCCACGGCTACAAACGTCTCTTGGTGAAACCAAATTGCCAAAAGCACTGGTTAAAATAGGCCTTGTTAACCAAAAACCAAAATAAATGAGCTTATACCTAGATGCATGCTTCAAAGAACGATGGTAAATGTTGTTATGCCTCGAGTGCTCGTCACATTTTTAAATATGGACGCGCCTTAAGGCATCTGTGCGCACGTTAACGCAGTTTGTTTTAACGAAATTCTGCTTTCTACATTTGCCTGAAACCTGTTCGAACATTCTATTACGCATTAATCTCAGCCATTTTATAGCGCATTTATGAAATGATCACGCAACGCATTCTCTCTCTATAATAAATCAGGCAAATTATGAACAATATCAGATTTGTTTTGTTTATTATGTTTTTTTAAAGCTCAGTTCCGACGAAAACCTCACCTGTTTAATGACGGTGGCCGCCGGGCCGCGAATGCGTAATGTACACCATCGGACTAATTTGAATAGCGGGAATTTATTATAACATTCAGAATGTCGTGTCACTAAGCAATGATCCCGTGATCCGAGGTCCGCATTACTGTTGGCATCTAAAACTGTTGCACAGAAGGAATATGTATATATATATATATATATATATATAATATATATATATATATATATATATATATATATATATATATAGTTGAAGAAATGAAGGAGCACACTTACGAAAATTGCATATTTTTACTCATTTACGTTTCGGCCGTGGCACGGCCTTCGTGAGAAGGCCGTGCCACGTGAGAAGGCCGTGCCACGTGAGAAGGCCGTGTCACGGCCGAAACGTAAATGAGTGAAAATATGCAATTTTCGCAAGTGTGCTCCTTCATTTCTTCAACTACATGTGGACCGGACCTTCAGAACTTTCTTTTGAATTATATATATATATATATATATATATATATATATATATATATATATATATATATATATATATATGTATATCTACATATATATATATATATATATATATATATATATATAATATATATATATATATATATATATATATATATATATATATATATATATATATAACGCACGAATTAAAAACAAAAAGCGACTTACTTTAATTATGTTTCGGAGGTGCTTTTAGGTCTGAGAAGATTGATTTCAGTGAATACACCATTTCTCAATCAGCATCTATTTTCGTTACATCATTGTGAGGAAAAAATGAGACACACATCTTTCAATGGAACACGCTTTCTTTTTCAGCGCATTTCTCATTACGGGACCCCTGGTAACCGCCTTTTCGATGCCGACGAAATCAAAGCCCACATAACTCTCGTTAAACTGCGCGAGCCGGACAGTTTCGCGCTTTCTGGTCAAATTTTCCCTAAAGTTTTGTACCGCTTTATTTCTTTATCACGTCTTTTCTCTTTCGCAATTGCTCTTTACACCGCGATGTCTTCCAATCCATTACTTTTGCGTGACCCCAATCCCGGACTTTCGAACGATTCTTCCTTGACCTGTCCAATCGCCACTTGTCACACCCCTCCGTCATTTCTTCCTTTCTTTTTGGTGTGTCGTTCAATTCAGTGCTCTTGCTTTTGTCGGACGGCGTTTTTCTGTTTAGTTCGCGTTGGCTTCACGCCAAGGAGGCAATAGCAAATGCCTCTACGAGCGAGAGGTCATGACCTCTACTGTAGCAGTAACGTCGATTTTCAGCCACATTACGGATTAAAAACCGTTGGATTATTACAGTTTAGAAACTAAATCTGACAAAGGAAAAAAGGAAAGGATTAAATTTATATGCAGATATTGTTCGAAGGAATATTACTCAGAATTGTCACGTTGTTTTTTGTTGGAAACGAAACATGAGCTCGCATCTCTGTTTAGGCGAAGTTTAATGTGTTTATGTTAAATGCTAGTGACCTTACAACGCCGAATAAAAAATTGCCCATCAAGGAAAACTTTAAGAACATCTTGGGACTAAGGTACGTACATGAGTACAAAAAATAGTCAGTGCCGTAGCACATTCTTGTATTTGGGAACACATCTGCTCTGTAAATATTTTTGTATAAGTCTTTACTATATAGCGGTTGTCTCAAGCTTTGTTTATCTCAATTTCCGTCGCTGGGTTCTTCAATGTTGGGTATAATATTAGAAGACAAACAATCACAAGATATAAGAGGAGTGAACGGCGGGTGACATATGTGCACTAAACCTTCTTTAACTACCCTTAATAACAATATAAAATGAATTGTTACCGGGGAGAAAAATCGTTGGGATATTGAAGTATTGTGAAATTTTCTTGTTAACTATTTAAGCCTAAAAGATCAAATAAACCCAACAATATGCTGCTGTATACACCTGTGTATTAAAGATTTAAGTCAAGCGTAATGTTTTTTTACTCTCAAATTGGCTTTCGAAAAGAAAACATTATTAGTCTAGACATTCTAAGGTTTAATAGGACTTCAGTGCCTCGAACTGCATACGACGTGACTCGTAACACGGTGCATAGTTTCGGTACGTGAACTACCATAATTTCCAGAAATCATTTCTGATGCAATGTGCATTTCTCGTGGGCTACGCGCATTCTATTGATTGCCTTTTTGCGAAAGCACTTTGCTATATTGCACTTCTCGTTCCCTAACATCAGCATATTTTTTTTTTCTGAATATGTGCCTCACGTGTCAAGGCACACCGCCGCAGTATGGCTTCGGTAAACAAAGTGTAATAAATACGAGACGACAATAAGTGCACCAGAAATAAAATTCTGAAGAGCCGCAACAAAAGCTCCATCGACAGAAAAATGGGCAAGATATAAGGGAAAAGCAGAAATTTTAAGCTCGCGGAACCTTATTAGCTATCGAGCACTGGGAAATACAAAGCGTTACTAAGAGACTTGTGGCGGAGGAGAAAAAAATTGAACTAATGTGCGCATGCGCGCACACACACGCACACACGCACACACACGCACATAAAGAAGTGTGCGTCGTCCAGTTTATAAGAATTAAGCGGTCATGCAGAGTGGTCGTAAGCTAAAAATTTAATGGATGACCAGTTTTGTTAGTCTGGTGGATCGCCAGAGTTAAGTAAAAATTATGATTTACAGAGTAACCATGGAAACAATAAATGACCCCGGAAGGATTATGCCCTGCACATCGGCAGTACATCAGTGACTCTCCTTGTTTTTTTCAGGAGCGGCCTACAGCATTCATGGTTTATTTTGCTCCCCCTTTTATTTTATTCGTTTTTATAGCTTGCAAAGTTTGCACTCACGGGAAAAGAAAGTACAGTACTGGCCACTGAGAGAACGCTCGTTAAGGATTTGCTAGCATCTGAGACTGATAGAATGGTATGAAAGTACGCGTACTGTCCTTCTAGTGAAGGTGACAATGTATACCATGTATATTAGGACATATATAGGTGTATTATAAGTGGAAATCGAGAGCGTGCACTTCACTGCATTATGTAGCTCTAGAAAACATATTCTAGAACCAAGTAATATACGTACCATCTGCTCCACAGCCATTTTTTTATCATTGCAAGCAGCGTTGCCATCCCAAATAACCACTGCAGCGTTTATTCAGTGAACATGCCCTTTTAAGGGCCCTTCATAACACTCATGTAGTATACAAACCCCAATTTTGAGTTGTCCAACAGTATACTAAACAACAGTATATTAAAAATCCTGGGGCTGGGAAATATAAAGAAAGAACATAACAATAGTCATTCCTTAACGTATATAAAATGGGAGGAATACAATTGGACGACGCAGAAGGGGAAGAGATAGCTTAACATTGGAAACAAACCGTCCATTAGGGCTTTCTATGCCAAATGCATTTTACGTTGTTACATCGATTGGCTGTTTTCGTTTAACGAGGATAGATGTTTCGGCGCCATCACTTTATTCGACCATGAACGTAACGCTCTATACAGTCTAGCGGCGTTGCCGTTGTTTGAGTTTCTCCGCCACGATTATGATCTGAACCACTCTGCTCGATTGCTTTTGTGACTTTCTCAAGGCGAGCACTCTGGCGACGTTCCAGTATAAGCCCGTCAGCACAGTCGAGTTGTTGATATTTCACAGGGAACGCTGTTCGGTCTAGCGTATAGCAACTGTGACGTACTCAGATACTCCTTCGTCTCTATTTGTGTTTATTTCGCAATATGGCAAAACTGAAGTAGACCAGTTCATTGGAGTGACGTCATTCGGCGGCAGCATTCTTTGAGGGCTCTCGTTTGGGCATGCTGCCAAACACAGCCAGTCCGGTTATCACTAAATTCCTACATGACAAAATTTTCTGTTTCTGAAAAAATGTCGGTGCTGATGGCTTGGACGCTTATCTTAGTTTTATTTACATGACAAAAAGGACACCTTGGAATGGGAGTGCGGCGACGGTTACAGAATTTCTCATAAAGCGATAGTGTTTTTTTTTTTCACATGTAATGTTGTGGTGTCTGATATTTCTGCATATATAAGCTGTACTTGAAAAGCACAGTACACATATAATAATCACGCAGCGTATACGCTCAACGTAATTTACAGAAATACAACTATTTACACCCCATGTACAACACGTAGATTTATCTAGAAGCAGTACAGCTCATCCAGTACGTATTACAAGGAAACCCTGATTGCAATAACGCAATACTGCAACAAGAATGACGCTAAAAATAGATTATTCCCAAGCCAACATTTACTAAAGGAACCACATATCTTATGTCTATGAAATAATGGTACCCGTTTTTGACAGTTTCGCTATATGAATGAAACAATGAAATATTTCAAGGATGCCTTATTAGCCTACGCGGAGAAGGCGACTGCCGGAGTGCAAAAATATCTGCATACAATAATACGCTGCAGAGCTCACGAATCATACTGTGCAACGATAAACGGGAAGACAATGGGCCATGCGGCGTGAAACATGGTGTTTGTTGTTACTATTTCCTTCAAGATCACGAATCACATGCCCGGCGATTAGAACTGATGGCTACAGTTTATTGCACAGTCGTGATACTTATCAGAACACACTTGTGTGTTTAGAACGATCTGGGCTCACATCGGTTTTGATCTGGATTCCCCATTTCGGCATGTTTAGACTTACGTGATAGCGTGCTTTGTTGCTTCGTTCCACCAAAGCCACTTCTTAATGTATAGATTGATTTACCGTACAATAGTTGCTAGATGTACTAATTCTTTAAACCTTAAGTGACAATAATCATTTGTTTGAACTACTTTTAACACCTAATTAAATTGAAACTAAGCTGTCAAATTCTGCATGCGAAGATTATCGATAAATGGTTCTTTCGACATTATGTTCAGCAAAGCTGCAGAGCAGCTAGGCTAATTTGTTTCCTCGATTACTTTTGCTATGAATCTGATGTATCAATGAATCTCGCTGAAGGATCACAGAAAGTGAGCACAAGCGTCCCTGAGGAAGTGTGCGACTGGGAGATAAAACGAGAAAAAAACAGCAGCCAACTGTCGCGCCCTTTTGCGACAGATAGCAAGCATAGGAAGCAACGCTGCAGTATCTTTCCACGCTAGACAGGATCGCCAGACTGATAAAGGCTTCCTCATAATGCGCACGATGCGAAGGAAGCTTCGAAGTCGACAACATAGAAAACAAAATCAAAGGACCGTCAGGAAACTGGTGACTACGACGAGGCACGGCATTAACGCTGCTGCCGCAACATACGCGAAGACGGAAGGGGCCTCGGGGCACTGCGGCGCATCTCGCGAGGACCGAGCCTCTCGACAAGCGACATTAGCCGAGCGTAACGGAGAGGACGAAGGCCTAAGCCGTACGTCGAGAAAGAAAGCCGTGGGGCTGGAAGAGAGAGACAGAGAATAGAAGAAAATAGCGATAGCTATAGGACGTTCGCCGTCGAAGGGCAGCGTCAAAGGGTTTTCGTGGCAGGCATGTACTACGTCGGGGATTGTCACTACAATGAAGGCGGCGCAAGAAGAAAGAGTTCGCGGAATGGATCCTGAAAGTAAACAATGAGACAAGCTCGTCAACCTGACCTGAGCTCGTGGCTGTTTGCTAGCCTATATGTATACACACAACTGGCAGACACCATCTTTGTGGTAACGTTCGAGGAGGTATTCTCCTAGTTCTCTTCATCTCGGACGGTCGATCGAGAGCGTGTAAGTTTGTACAGGCGAGGATTGGGACTGGCAGTGTGTAAAGCCCCTTTCATCATTTCCTGGCCGTATTGCTTCTTTATCAATACACTATGGTGGCTATTTAGTTGTGACGCTGTGCTCCTGAGCTGAAGGTCACGGGTTGGCATGCCAGAAGCCTGGTGCTCGTAGGTTTAGTACGCACTAACAAATCAGTGTCAAAGTTATTGGCCTCTACAGTGGTACAGTAGGTACGGCACTTGGCTGCTGTAACCAAAGGGACGCGGGTTGTACCACCGCATTTGTTTTAGTTCAAACATTTTATTTATAATCCGTCATTTCACCTAATAACGTGAAAAAATATTTGTCGTGCTTATTTGCATAACCAGACGCAAAATAAGTGGCGTGCTCGAAGCAGAGGCATCTAGTAATAATTGCTGCCGGAGCATGGTAACAATATACCGATTGTCTCAAGAAATGTGTGCGAAATTCTAAGAAATCAGGGGAATGCAATATTTCTTCGAAGCCTTCACAATTACTTTTTTGTAGCTGCAGGCATCTTAAGATCGTTAAAGACATTATGTAGGGCAGTAATCAAGAAAGTTAGGTCCATTAAGTTCTTAATTAGTGCAGTTGAAGTTCAGTTGAAGTTGAATACAAGAATTGAAGTTCTTCATGCGAAGCACCAATCGTAGCTTTGAGATGCAGTAGAAGCGACGCCTCTGGTAATATTTGCGAAGTAATGTAATTCAATCACGTTCAACGCCGAAACCGAAGCACCGATGAGCGCAACAAGCAGACAACCAGAATGACGTCGCTGTTCCGGGCAACGATTACAGAGGTGTAATTCTTCCGCGTTCTTTAACATGTCTGTGTCATGCGTGCTTCAGTTGAAAAGCTCAGCCCGCACACCCACACAACGAAGTCACTTCATGGTTAATGCAACAACGTTCACTGATTCTACATGTCTCGAAAAGAATATGGCAGTTGCGCTCATCCGCGTTTCGGTTTCGCTTTCGCCGCTGAATGTGGGTGAATTTCACTACGCAATTATTACTACAGGCAGTTTTTCGAAATCTCAAAGCTGCAATGGGTTCTTCGCATGAAGGACTTCAATTCTCCCATTTGACATAACCGCCTAACCCCAGCTATTAAAAAGTTAATTAACTTTACATCCCTAATTACTGATTCAGAGAACCTCCACCAATATGATACGGGGTTGCTTGAGTATATACAATACGTATTTACAGAGAGGAATTTGTAAAAGAGCCACGGTGGCTGACCACCACACTCGCGCGCCAGTCAGGCTGTCCAGCCCTTCGTCTTCCTTCACTACATCTCCGTAACAATATATTTAACCATCTTAGATGCCTGCGGCTACAGAAGAAGTAATTGTGAAGGCATCGAATAAATATCGCATTTCCCCGATTTTTGAGAATTTTGGACACATTTCTTGAAACACCCGGTATGTACGTTCATATGGTAGCTGTGTCACAGACAGCCGAAACAGGTCCCATTTTTCGCAGTCTATTAACCAACATAAATCGCTGTGTCAGATATGATCTATGAAGTTGGTGCTTGGGTAATACAAGACCACGGCACATGAGGAATAAAAATTGTGCCGGACAGTACTTGTTTTGCGTAAGGATGACCAAAACCTGAGCCTACGGTGAACGCGGCGTCAAGCAAACTATATCGCACCTTATCTGATAGTGCCCACAATGCAGTGTGAGATGCAACTGCTAGAATCGTTTTGCCTTCTTTCTCAATGACTTAGATGACCACCTTCTGCCGAAAGTTTCACTATTTCAGCCACACTTATTTCATCACATTCAAAGGCATAGAACCGCTACCGCTTTTCTTGCAATCCATCAGGCTGTCCTAACGCCCATAATGGAGCTCAGTTGCAGCACGTTTTTATTCCTCTTTCTATGCCGTCATTTCAATCCATCCTTTTCCCCAAAAAAGTGCAGGATACCATACAGGAGACTATGTTGTGGTGAACTTCATTTTTTGGTTTACGTGATCCTTCACTATTTGTCTTCAACTATTTCTCTCACCACTGTTTGTCCCGTGGCAATTTCTGTAAGTGCTTAATTCGATTCGCTTGCGAAGTCAGTGTAGATGCTATTGTATCGACTAACCCAACTAACTACACTTTTTATTGCGATAGCAATTATATGTACAGTCTCGGCTGGTTTTCGCCGCCGCCGTCATGCACCGTATATGCATAAGTGTATGTATATGTATATATATATATATATATATATATATATATATATATATATATATACATGTCCTAAAGAAAAGTAATTCAGAAAAAATGCTTCCGAAGCGCGGAATCGAACCAGTGACCTCTCTCTCCGCAGCGCGTGGCGCTAACCACTACGCCACAAAGCGCAGAACCTTTAGGTAGCTAACGGCGAGCGTTATATACACACCCTTTACCGCTGGCAGGACTCAGGGACGGCAGGCGCTTATAAGCGTTTCTTTATTACCTGCGAGATGGCGCGAGGAGCGCAACGGGTGCATTTAAATGTCGTGGGCCACCTCGCTCGCTTCTTCTAATATTTGCGCAGGGAGAACCTTGCCCTTCCGCTGTCTACTCGCGCGGTAGTTGCTGCCAGGGGGCAGATGTTTTTGCAGCGTAGCAGCGCGTCCATCACGGGCGCTTTTCTTGCTATCGCATTCTTTGCTTCACCCTTGCCGTGAAACTGTGACTTTTCAGTCTATGTGTCGAAAGTACAGGCGTGTCCAGTGCATTAGGTTACGTCCACTTATAATAGCGAATATGCCACTAAAATTATTCCTCTCAAAAGCACGAGTAAATTCGCGTTATTTAAATCTCGGTGTGCATACTAAGCCCAAGAATGACGTTGTTGAGCAGTTTACACTTATTACTCCTGCACCTCCTTAACCTTCAACAATGTGCATGAAAAATGCAAATTGACCAAGTCGAAAACATTTAACTGCCATATGGTGAAAGTGGGTGATTCGGAGTGAATACTGGTGCCGAGCGTTGTATATTTTGCAGAAAACAAGCCACAAATTCCCCACATTACTGTTTAAGTGTGGAAAACACAGTATTTGCAGTCGCAATACGTAGTTTATGAACGATAGCATATTAAAGAGAAAGACAACCGCTCAGAACATGAATTGTGATAACCCCACTAACGAAAAGATTGCCTCTTGCATTGCATAAAACGAACCCTCTTTTTTTTTTTTTGCTAAACGCGGATTTATATCTTTATTTCTTCCCTGAAAATTGCTTTTGGCGCCTCACGTGGCAAAAAAGTCAAGATGCACATGATGGCAATCACGTGACCTTTTACTGGTGTACGCGGTTCATTGTCTGTATATTAGTGTTGCGACGCAGTACACTTTTTATTATAATCTTTTGTAACTTATAACATGTGCATATACCTTCGCGTGTACTGAGCAGAACAGTGGCGCCTCCTTCTCTTCACGTACTCATGAGCGGCAGCATGAACACTGTTAGCTGAGGGCCTAGCGGCCCCTGCCGTCGAGTTGGTGAAGTACGAAGAGCGCTTCGTGGCCATCGCGATTGGCTCCAGCAACGCACCGCAGCTAATCGCGGAGTGCCCCAGCGCCTGGCTCACGAGGCGGTAAAGGGTCCTCATGTGATGACTAGCTTCCGAAAACTTATTCTGCCTGCTTTTTATGTTGAAAACGGTTGAAAATGTCAATATGAAGGTGGTTAACCTCAGTTCCACTCATTCCTGTGAAAGCAGAACCTTGAGCGCAATGAACAGTTTGCGAGGAGAGCTATCGGCATCGCTATTGCTTCACAGCGTTGCTGGAGCAAGAACTCGAACCTTTTAGTGGCTCCTCAGAACAAAAAATTCTGCTTACAAAATATCCGCGCGCTTTTGAAATCAACCGCTGCAGGTTTAACGATTACCGTGGAGGAGATTTTGGTTGTGCAGTAAAAGAAATTAGGTCGAGAAAAATCGGTGGTCAGTCCCGTTAAGGCAGTTTATGAATTAACAGAGGGTTCGTTCTTTTACACGAGGACATAGCTTAGAAGGCGGCGTGTTCAGAATGGCACGTTTTTAAAAACTTTCGTGGCAACAAACTCTTCCATCCTCTCTAAGAACGAGCACTCGGTCGTCCAGAGAGAGGTCACCGCTGCAGAACGCCTACCAACTCCAGAGTGCGCCAACGTAATGGGCTTTTCGTTCGGAATATTGCTTCCCGTTCTACCGGAAGTGAAGTCCGGGAAGGATCCGGAAATTGTTCGCAGAGACACAATATGACGTGACCGAACAGGCCTGAACACGAAAACGCCATTTCCAGACACTCGTTTGCAGGCAATAGTGCCACGCGAGTACGTGAGCGGAGAGAGTGCCTAGTGATGGAAATTGGACATCACATCCGGTGCACAGTGACATCCGGTGGACAATAGGCAAAGAATTTCCCCGATGGCTTCTTGCGACGGTCACATCATGAAAAGTAATCACTCCCAGTATTGCTTCCGGTAGCACTCAACGTTGTAGTTTATAATAAGTAGACACGCGTGGGGAGCTGTCCACGATAGTCAATAAATCCGGGTGGCTTTCAAAACTTCAATGTATCTTTTCTTGTTCTAGCCAAACAGTTTTGCGATAGAATTATATCGATAGAATTATTTTTTTTATCTACAACAGCATTATATCGAGAAAGGGAGATAAAGAGATTTTTTTTTCCTCTACAAAACTTGATGAAAAATATACAGTGGCTAAGCTCGGCTAAGTCAGGATATACATAGCGTTAGCAAAGGTTCAGCTGATTATTCTAAGCTTTCCAGATTTTCTAGGAATATTAGCCTTCTTCTGTTCATTCTTCGTACGCTGAATCGCCAATGGCCAGGCAACTACTTCGGGATCCGATGAGATAAGCTTCTCGGCTCTTCTGAGCCGTCGAGCAGCATTTGCGCTCTCCTTCTCCATGCGTTACCCACCTGCAAACGCCAGTCAGAGGCGCTATCAAGCGGCTCCAGCACATTATCAGACGGCGACTGCACAGCGAAGGCGAATAGCTGAGCGCGCGCTGGCACCAATACGTCTGCCAAGGCTACGACGTCACTCCTCTGGAAAGCGCAGACCGGCGGCGGCGAGTCGCGCGCGGCGGTGGCGGAGTGTGCGCGCGCTGGCGCCAGTTTGTCCGCCGCGGCTACGACTCCACTCCTCCCTAGCGCGCAGACAAGCAGCGGCGAGCCGCGCGCGGCGGTGGCGGAGAGCGCGTGAAATGCCGGCTCCGGTGAGCCACCTGTGTGACATCAGTGATCATCGCGCATGCGCAGCACGGCGCATGACGATCCACGCGAAATCGGCTCCGGCTGGGCAAGTGTAGCTAACGCTACAATAATCTTTTTTGTAAAGTGGAGTCAGGAGATCAGGGCTGTACGCCGCTATTCGCCTAGCGCGCCACCGATGGCGGCGCTGCGAACGGCGCTCCGGGGACGCAAACGGGGGGTTCCGCTTTTGTCGTCTGCTAGGCTCACGCTAGAACAGCAGCATTTTCGCTGTAGTTCGCTCGCGTCGCACCGCGCTCCTCTACTACCAGCTGTATTTTCTTCTAGTGATAGTTCTATAGATGCCTGTCCGCATTACAGGAGGTTAAGAAACGTTTACATTTAACGTATATTCTGTATACCCACAGCAATCGCGGTCAGGATCATGCCCCCGAGTTAGTGGCGTAACTAACAGGATCGGATGGCCCTGAAATATCTTACGTGAAAGCGTGAGCGTCTCGCCATGCCAATTAACGAGCGTCAACGCTGCAAGCGAAGAGAGAACAATGTTACGGCTTATTCGAAAAAACTTAGTGTTGTGCCAGCAGATTTGTGTTGAACGAAAATGAACACTCCACTCCCAATTATAGTCATGTCCACCTGTGCACACAAAACGCTTGCCGACTAAATAAAATTGATAAGTTCACCTATCAGTGGGTTATTGCGGAAAACTAGCGCACATTGGGCGAGTTCGAGGCACATTGAAACTTGTTACGTGCACTATCGGCACCGAGTAGAACGGCAGCAGTGGTGCGCGTGGTGCAGTTCGCACCCTTATGATTAGAGAAAGATACGCTCATGCGGTTTGCCGCTGTTGAGCCGCATTCATGCTTTCGATCGAGCAGTGGTGCCCAATCGGGTGTGCGCGCCTGTCAATGGTGATGACAGGACGGCGCGCACTATGCAGTTCCTAATGCCTGGGCAACACGCTCTGCTGTTCGCGTTGTATTTCCCACCGATAGTACAGCTTCGTAAACAATAGGAAAAATCGGCGAAAGGGTCCAGGAAGAGGAGAAAGAGCGCTCTTTGCCACCATTCGTTTCACCCTCTGGCAATTTCTTACTATTCTTGATCGCGCGTTAACATAATTGCATATTTTAAGGCAAAAGCCTTAGATTCCTCATCAAACGCGAAAACAGACCATCGGCGTCCCGCGTCGGTGGCGTCAACACGAGTGATGCGAAAAATCATCATCACGTGATCGCGTCACTATGACGTCACAGATCACCAAAATTTGTGATGTCATCACACGATGTCGTCGCTTTGCATTGCCTCCGTGATCGCCCATCGATCACGGGGACAGTGCAAAACCAGGTGAGGTGTAGAAAGCTTGCAATGCCTCCGATCTTGGAAGCAGTGCATAATCACGTTAGGCCCGGAAAGCTTTCGGAGCGGGCGGGCAGGAACAATATATCGACTGAAGAAAAAGAAGAAGATGGCTTTAGGTTCGAGTTGTCTCAGGCAAATTTATAAGAGTTCCTTCAGTAGAATGATCCCAGCACAACATATAAGGAGTCAACCGTTATGAGTGATTTACACTATTTTATTGCAAATAGATCTTATTAGGACTTATCTTAAAAGAAACAATTAGCAGATCAGCCCTTCAAGTTCTCCTCAAGTGCGACTTCGAAGACTCAAGTATCCCCTGGACACCGGGGCATGAATCTCTAGCGGGAAACCGAGCGGCGCATGCCGCAGCCCGAGAGCACACACACCGTGCTACCCCGCAGCGATATTCGGACTCCGGAAACGCAGAGGAGCGAATACCGAGGAAATATTCAGAAATACTCGCGCACTACAGGAAGCAACGACGCCACTATCCACCTGCTCACAAAAGGCTGACTAGAGAGCAAGCAGTGACTTGGAGAAGGCTCCAGGCAGGCACCTATCCGCACGGTACACTACTCCACGCAGTGTACCCCGGCAACTTCAGTAGGAACTGCAGATACTGCCCGGAGAGTGCTAACACCCTTTACAACATGGTATGGGGATGCCGAAACAACCCAAGTATCCCGACCATAGACGAACAGAGCATCCAAGAAAATCCGGAAGACCAATGGGAGGCGTTGCTGACGTCACTAAACCCTGAGGACCAGCTCCGACTGGTGGACAGGGCTCTGGCATCAGCTGCAAGCAATGGCTACCTGGAATAAGGAAGTCACCCACCTCTGGGCGAAGAGAACGCGCGCCTGGTCAGACAATAAAGTTTAATTCTCTCTCTTATTAACGTTGGGCTTAAAATATGTTGCATAAGAGAACTCCTCACGACCAGCCAATATTTCATATCACTGTCGTGCATCCCATTTTTCCTCGTGTTCCCAACCTTTTTATTTCTTGTTTAAATTATAAGTACTCACGACGCTCTTACACAACAGCTGCTGAAAACTTGGATCTAATCAAAGGCTGTTGCCTCTAAGAACCACTTAATTATTTTGAATGACATCACACGTCGTTCTTCATGCGCTTAAAACTCCTAACAACAGAATTTAACAGAAGGAGCAGGCTTGGCAACCGAACATGGGCAGCACGCTGTATACATACATTGCGCTACAACGCAGACGCGAAAAGCCTGAGCCCGAACGCTGCAGTCAGGGATCGAAAACGTGTCGGAAAGTCATCCTGAGTGCGCCGCGGCCGTAGAACAGTGAGGAAAATAAATGTTCGCCATACACGCAGATGTACTGTCGGCCGCAAACGTTTGCGGGATCTACAGCGCGTGGCGAAGCGACGGAAAATAGCACTGCTGCGTCACCTACCGTGACGTGGCGGGTGTTGAGGCTATCGGCCGCGGCCTCGGAGATTAGCGACGCTGCGTTTGGACAACGCGCCATCGGTAGGTGTTCACTACACATAAAAAACCTTCCTCATCTACAAAGAAGTGTCATCGCGGCCTTATACGTTCGGTGGAATGCTGCTTCAAAGCGGCCACACAACTGGCATCGTCAAAAGAGGTTACATCCGGAGTGATGCTCAGGTCGCCCATGACTGAGCCACTATACAATACCCATAAAGGGTATTGATTCGTCTACTACTATAATCGAGTGACGTCTTTCTTCAGATAACATTTTTCAGTCGAGCAACCCTCAATGTGTACTCGAAGCAAATTTCCATTCATGCTCCATGTGCCCAGGCCAACAAGAGCTGTCCGCGCAAATATAAGTAAATAAAGAGCACACATCTAAATAAATATCGCGGGAAGTAAGGCTAATTTAGGAATGTCCCTTCATCACCGAAGCAGTCAGCTAAACACAAGCTAAGCATTGGTTCTTGAGCAACGCTCATCGATCGTCTTCTCTACCCCAAATTCTACAGAACTTGAGGAGTTGTAATAAAGAATATCAGTGTTTGGATTTAATGATCTCATAACCGAGAAGATGCGAAATGGAATCACACTGCACTACACCGAAAAGATTAGGCAAGTTGAAGGTGTCGCTTCGCATTTCCAAATCCGGTGCATCGCGTTCTCGCCTTCTGCCTGGATGCGTTAGCCTTGTGAAGAGGCGGTAGAGAATCTCAGGAAGTCTACCGGTTGCTCTTCAGAGTGCAGTGAAGAGTGATGTCCGATAATTGAAATTCCGGTCTCCGATACGCTTCTAGCACCGGAGAGCGCCTTCACACGTACAGGATCCATATAGGCCGAAATTCCTTCTCTTGCAGGCAAAACGTACAAGCCAAGGCAATGCGGGATGACGGAGAGTCGAAGCGAATTTCGGAAAGCGAAAAAAGTGGCGCTTTAAAATTGACTGGGTAGAAACCCTCGAAAGTGACGATGATCACGAAAAAAAAGAAAGGTTGAGATAAAATACCTCGCCAGTCGTCACGCCTCAAATCTTTCGTATTCGTGCGATATCCAAACAAGCAAGCAAACAAACAGGAAAGTACGACCACCCATAGAAATCTAGATTCGAAGTCGTGGGCTTGGTGGCATCGACTGCAGGCCTTTTAAAAAAAATGTGCACTGGGACTCAGCGATGAAAAGAAGATTCAGTTTGATTGCTTTCCCTTAGTGTTTACACAGCGCGCCAGACTAACAAAAGTTTCAACACCTAAACTGACGCGGTTTACTTGAAGCTTTCCCACTTTGTGAAATTGGGACCAACGCTGTTTTTTAAAATAAATAAATAAATAAATAAATAAATAAATAAATAAATAAATAAAAACGACACATAATGGCTGTGTGTTTCTTTAGCACTCTAAAAGCACGTGTGAGCTAGGATTTCTTTTTACAGCAGTCGAGAAGTAACTCGATAGTGAAACCATCTTTTCTTTTTCTTGGCAGAGGAAAGCGTCTACTATTATTATAAGCAGTGTAGAACCAAAATCACTACCTCTTAGCTGCTTCAATACAAAGATACCGTTTAGGTGAAAAATATACTTTATACTCTTAATAATGTTTGTGAGTGAGAACGTTAAGCAAGGCATTTAATAAAAAATATCCAACTATCTAGTTCAGGGTAAGCAGAAATAACAGAATAAATAAAAACGCAACCACCACCGACGTGTCTTCACATATTAACCGCAGCAACCACGCTTTCTAAAATGAAATGGCGATTCTCCGGCGCCTTAGAGTGCTTTCGTTTTTTGTGCAACATTGCTGTGCACTTGAGCGTAGCAGGAAAGCCCGGAAGAATTTGGCAGTAGTAGATCGCAAAAACTAGACAAAACCAGATATTGAAGTTGCCATACCCCCCCCCCCCCAAAAAAAAAAAAAAGAAAAGGAACATAGGTGACTCTACACGGCACATTTACTTACTTATTTACAGTACGTCACTGGAATGTCTACTTTTGTGCATTGTACATGTCAGTATTCAGTGGGAAATACAAGAAAAATGATTCATAGCGTCCTGTCGAAATGTCTGTGGCGTTGTCCATGAAAATACCTGCGGTTAGTGATTGCTTCGGTGGCTTCAGAGAAATCGTTCCTAAGTGTAACGACGCGTGGCCGTGCAGATGACTTGAAAGCCTCAGCTATTCCAAAAAAATGTCGTTGATGCATAGATGAAAAATTATTACACAAGGAGTGTCACTGGAGGCAACACTTCGACAAGTGGACTTGTATTCTTCAAGGCTGGAACTCTTAAAGGCTGCAATTGCATGAACAAGACCCAAGTCCGCTTGTCGAAACGTTGCCTCCAGCGATACTCCGTGTTGAAGAATTTTTCATCTCTTCAAGCTTTATTCTTTCCTCAAACTTCTTCGTTGATGGACAAGTAATTCTTCATTATGTGCGGTAGGATAATGAATAAAAGGCAAAGGATGGAACGTCATAGCGTTCATTGCGCATGACACATACCATGCGCGATTAACGTTACGACGCGGCTTCTGCGGAGTAGGCAACAGATCCGGTGAAATGCTGGCGGGGTATTTGAAAAAAAAAAGCGTAAATGTCAGAATATTGATGTTTCCGCGGAACGTCTAAGATTCATGATGTTACTATGTCATAACTTGGTGGTTAGGTGCGTTAAAAGAGCGAACTCAGCTTGAAAACAGCGTAACCGTCGCAATAAACGCTGTGATAAATGCTATTTCCGTAAATAACATCAAGTCTTTGCAAACGGCCATGTTTAGAATTATGTTAAAGAATCGCTCGTGATCACTTCTATTAGGAAACATTTTTTTGTCATTTTCTTTTAAACACCTAATTTAAGGCGGAAACGCGGAGAAAAGCGCGGCTTATCGCGACCTTCTGAAGCTCGCGCCAATCAAGGATTTAAAGCAATAATGCGGTACGATGGGCTGACACACATGTTGTACAACCCATTCCGAAACGAAGCATAAAAATAATCTCCTATAAACACGACAGCGCAAAACAGGTCAGCTTTGCCTCGCTCCATATTTGGCACTTACATTTGCAGGCTTCTACTATAGCAATTTTTTTTACAAGAAAGTGTTTTTGCAGGGATCCACCACGGCTCCACTGACATATTTCCGTCACGGATATGATGTTGTAACATATACACTAACAGATGGCAAAGGAAAAAAAAACCAGAAGAAAAACTTCCGTCGCCAGGACTCGAACCTACGACGTCTCGCTCCCCAGTGCGCGGCGCTAATCGACTCGGTCGCAAACGACACGTTCTTGAATGTACTAACGGCGAGCTATTTATATGCACCATTTACCTTTAGCGGTACTCAGAGATCCGTGACACTTCCGTGTGTTTTCGTTATCACTAGCGAGGTGGCGTGAAGGGCGCGCTTTAAAGGTCGTCGCCCCGCGCGTTGCGGTGCGGGCGCGCCTCCACAGGCATGGTCGCTCGTGCGCGCGCGCTTATCTAGTGATGGGGGGTGGTTTGTACGTGTTGTGCTCTCTCCGCAAGATTGCGTTGAAGTTACAGAAAGCACGAAGGTCACTTCGCTCACTGCAGCGGCCGCTTTTGCAAAAGGAGCGCGCTGCTCACACGCAAATAACTTACAACTGTAAGAGTTCACGCTCATCCCGTGTGTACTTGTGCGTTTTTTTTTTCGTGTGTCCTCCTCTATGTTTGAGCAGCGCGCTTTAACTGTCGAGCTGTGACAGTTGTTAGCTCGCGCTGATCCCGCGTATGTTCTTTCCGTGCGTCCTTTCTGCTCGAGCAGTCCGTTGCGAGTTTCGAGCTGCTTCCCGTTCTTCGCGTGACATTACAATTTGTTGCTATAGCATTCATTCCTTCGCCCTTGTGCTGAAACAATGCACAACAAACGCTCAACTACGTCTGTGAAGACACGTTTCACTTTCGTGTTATACCGATTCCTATGACAGATGGATCAGCCATGTCTTTTTAACACGAAAGTGTTTTATGCCGGGGTCTACCAAGACTTCAGTGACGTATTTCCGTCACGGAAATGACGTCGAAAAATTGTACACGATCAGATGGCAAAGAAAAAAAGTTCCGTCAACAGGCATCGAACCCATGACCGCTCGGCCCGCAACAACACATGCCGGGCACGCTATCCACTGCGCCACGGTTACAGACTCTACAGGCTTTAAAAATGCGCCCTTTATATCTACCACTCTCCCAGTCGGCAGAGTGGTGTTGCCCTCTGGGAGCGGTAAAGTAAAGTAATTCATCATAACTGTTGCCTCCGCGATTAGTACCTGCAATGCGTTACACGTTCGTCCCATTCGGCGCGTTTTCAATAGAAGTTCACTTTTGTCAATGCCTTAACACCGCGAGGTGGCGACCTTAACCCAAGCGTCGACGGCCGGTCATGTAGGCTCCCTAAAGTGTCGTAAAAGCGTCGGCCTCGCTCATAGCATCACGCTAATTAAACCAAAAAAATCACAGCATATCCACGGAGTGAATGATGATGAGTGGGCGAAGCTGCGGACGTTCATCGGTAAACCGTGAATCTTCCGTAAATTCTGCCCAGTACATCATCACCGACGTGAGATCGGGCGCGTTTATACTAAAGGTTCGATGAGTTATGACGACTTGCAGCTCACTTTAATTTTACATGTACGCTGTGAATTTTCATTGTTTAGAAAACCATTGCTTTAGAAAACGTCTGGCGTCTTTCGTTAAGCAGCTGGCGTCTTTTCGTTTTGCTTTAGAAACATCTGGCGTTCTTTCGTTTTGCTTTTACAAAACATCTGGCGTCTTTCGTTGGTTTATTTCATCAATCAACGGCGTTTTGAACAAAATTTTTATTGTTTAGTCACGCACAGGAGAAATCGCACCAGGCACTACCTTGGAGGTAAACAATGGCTGCTAATGGGAATGAGAGACAGAAGAAGTCGTCTTTTAGCTAACACTTACACTTCTACTTCTACTAACGTTTCCTGCTGGAACATGCCAATGGCTGCTAATGGGGAATGAGAGACAGAAGAATTCGGCTTTTAGTTAACGCGCACGCTGCGAATTTTTTATTGTTCAACAACGCACAGGAAAAATCTCCCACCGGCACCACCTTGGAGGTCAAGATCTGGTACTAGCGTTACGACTGGTTACGCACTACGACTACTACGACTACGAGGGACGAACGGGTGCCGCCTTAAGGAGCTTCGCCCCTAAAATAGCTCTTCGACGCGCGTCTGCTCCGCCTGGCTGTAACACCGCGTTCCCCGCCTACGCGCTCGCCCCGAGAAAAAAAATCACAGCATATCCACGGAGTGAATGATGATGAGTGGGCGAAGCTGCGGAGGTTCATCGGTAAACCGTGAATCTTCCATGAATTCTGCCCAGTACATCATCACCGACGTGAGATCGGGCGCGTTTATACTAAAGGTTCGATGAGTTATGACGACTTGCAGCTCACTTTAATTTTACATGTACGCTGTGAATTTTCATTGTTTAGAAAACCATTGCTTTAGCAAAATCTGGCGTCTTTCGTTAAGAAGCTGGCGTCTTTTCGTTTTGCTTTAGAAACATCTGGCGTTCTTTCGTTCTGCTTTTACAAAACATCTGGCGTTTTTCGTTGGTTTATTTCATCAATCAACGGCGTTTTGAACAAAATTTTTATTGTTTAATCACGCACAGGAGAAATCTCACCAGGCACTACTTTGGAGGTAAACAATGGCTGCTAATGGGAATGAGAGACAGAAGAAGTCGGCTTTTAGCTAACACTTACACTTCTACTTCTACTAACGTTTCCTACTGGAACATGCCAATGGCTGCTAATTGGGAATGAGAGAAAGAAGAATTCGGCTTTTAGTTAACGCGCACGCTGCGAATTTTTTATTGTTCAACAACGCACAGGAAAAATCTCCCACCGGCACCACCTTGGAGGTCAAAGCGTAAGACTTGTTACGGGCTACGACTACTACTACTACTACTACTACGACGATGACGACGACTACGAGGGACGAACGGGTGCCGCCTTAAGGAGCTTCGCCCCTAAAAATTGGGGGGACGCTTAAGCTTCGCCTTTAAGAGTTGCACGCGATAGGGATATCCTGCCCCTAGTGCGCACTTCGAACACTACGAGTGTTTAACAGAATGCGCGCACTAAGGTGCGTGCCTTATGTAACGGGTAGCATGCTTTAAACCAGGGGCAATTATGCGCGAGAACTTTTTCGAAGTTGCGTTGCACCCACTACGTGGTCTTAAAGGAATACGCGCAGTAATGTGCCTTCTGTAATGGGTGGCTGTCTTTAAACCACAAAGTCGTTATGACAAAGACATGGTGTGACGCCCGATGGCAATGTACGCTCGTACCACGCAATATTACTGCGATATTGCATCTCGTACTGTGACACCTGTATACAGGACGCGTATTTTTGGGAAGCATGAATGTTATTTTCAGTGCAGCTCCAAGCAGAGGCGTGGCTGTGTGGTAGAACACCTGCTTGCCACGCGACGGCCTGGGTTCGATTCTCACTCGGACCCAACTTTTTTATTATTTATTTTATTTGCAGCTTTTTCGGTTTTTCGGTCACGGACAAGATGATGATTTTTCGCTCACAACCAACGGTGCCGACGCCGACGGCGCAATTTCTGCGATACGAGCTCTTTAAAGGGACATTGAAGCACTTTTAAAAAAAAATGACTTTGGAATGTGTAACCATAGTTTGATCCTTGCTGAATACGAAAACCAATGTAAAGGTTCACAGAAGTGAACGCAAATGGCATTTCTTGGCAAAAAAAGAGTGGCTGCAGCCGCAGGGCTTTTTGAACTGCTGAGCGAAGGCGGTGACGTCAACTTCGGTATGCCGCGTCATCGGCGCCATCAGCTCTGTAAAAGCATGGCCTTCGCGATCAGTTCCACAAACGCGCGCAGCCAGAAGTAGTCACGGAGGCCACGGCTCCGCCAAAACCACGGTGGTAGAATAAAACAGGTGGCCCATCGAGCGCCGCGAGCGCGTCGCCGTACTGCTCGAGTTGCTCGCGGCCGCCGCTAGGTTCGCGACGAGTTTTTGGGCCGAAAGACGCGCATTGCAAGCTCTCGCTGGGCTGTAAAAACCGGTTTCTCTAGCTAATTTTGTGGCTTTAAACGGTTGTTTGTGCTTTTACTAGCTTGTAGTGGCCGTCTGCCAGCTTCGACCGCAAAAGGGAGAGCGCCAGGCTTTATGAAGCTTAAAATTTTTTAATCGGCACG
Organism: Rhipicephalus sanguineus; assembly: GCF_013339695.2. Taxonomy (NCBI): domain Eukaryota; kingdom Metazoa; phylum Arthropoda; class Arachnida; order Ixodida; family Ixodidae; genus Rhipicephalus; species Rhipicephalus sanguineus. The sequence continues at coordinate 127,246,021 of NC_051177.1, read as the reverse complement.
GGTAGTCCCGATATGACTGTTATAGGGTGCCGATTGCAAGAGACGCGCGCGTATATTTTTTTTTTTCGAAAGCGTGCAAAATTCTACGGCGAGTGTATAGAGTAAAAAAAAGCATTTGGTTTTCACGCTATCGTATGTATGTCGGAAAACAGTAGCTGGCGGTCTTTCCGTGGAATTGCATTTCTCCACAACTGCAGTCGCTTTTCGTCTTTCGGCGCGGAGAGAAGACACAGCTTTTCTTTGCACGTTTTGTAGCCAGATTTGCAATTTCGAGCGAAGCATTTTCGTCCCATGGTGGCTGCCGCATCAGCGGCACAGATCGAGCCATCGTGGTTTCAGCCGTGGTTCCAGCTTACAAAGTGAGCGGAAACACCGATGCGGTCGCGCGCGTTGGTTTGACAGAGCGCAACAAACGCGACGCATCAGAGCGGATCTCAAGACGTGGGATTACCTAATCATGACCACAGTGATCTGGCCGTGATCATGACTCGAAGGCCGATTGCGACTTTGCGACGCTGGTTGCGTCACATAGGGACGCTCTTGCTCTTCGGACGCTTGCATCCACGGACGCCTCCGCATTTATCGAAGATGACCAAGCAGAAAGGAAGAGACGCGGCTGCAACGCTGGTTGCGTTGCATGCTTTCATTAGTGGCGCGTCCGTTCTGAGCGACGGCAACTCTTCAGTGTTGCTCTAGGCCTCTCTGGTGTAATAAATACACCGCGGATCTCTTTCTCAAAATTAAAGATGTAAATTGCAGTTTAAATGCTCGCGACGCACCCTGGTCACATGCTTTCAAATGCGCCGGAGCGGAGATATCGGCCCAGAGTACCTTCTGCCACCTTGCGGAAAAGCGGCGGCAACTCGAGCACCTCCGAGACACGCGCGGTGCATTGGCGGAGCGCCGCGTTGTGCCACCTGTTATTCTACCACCGTGGCCAAAACTACCGACGATGACGTAGTTCCAGTCACGCCCACACTTTGGGCGCGTTTGCGTGGGCGGAGCAAGACGAACTTTTCTTTCGCGTATTTTAAAGCTCCTGCTGCCAGAACAGCGAAAAAAATTACGCCATCGTCGACAATAATGTTGGTCCTTGTCAACAACAAAGTTTTACCGAATTGTAAAACCACTTCAGTATCCCTATCGCGTTAACATTGCAGCCAGGCTACCGGGGCGGCACGACGCGCTTTGCGTTTCCCTCTAGTGCAGGCGTGGTGTTCAATCACATTTTAACATGCAGCGGGATGGCGACCAAGTTCTGCTTCTAATAGGCGACTCGCTTCTGGCTATCACAACTCGTTCTCTGACTACGCTTTCACCGTTAACTACTACAGCTACCACAAGGGTTTGTTTAATCATTTAACAGGGACGTTAGTCGTCGGCATGGAGATGTACCACCAAGCATCAAAGTGGGTGCATCCACGCTAAACGGTGCTATAGTTGCCAGACATCAATATACATTGTGCGATCTCTCTTATATCAATGTAGAGTAAACATTCACTTACTTCTATAAGGGCACGTTTTACTTTCGTGTTATTCCGATTCCTATGACGGAGGGATCAACCATCTTTTTTGTTTAATTTCATGATGATGACTACGACTGTGGATGACCTGGTCTATAACTTCGACAGTTACCGATTTCAGAAATTAGAAAGTCGAGTGTTAAAAGCTATCCTAACTCAGTCGAACATAAGTTTTTAGCCTGTAATTATAACAAAAATAAACTATGGCGAATTGTACGAAACGCCTGATCTGGCACTTAGTAGAGAATAAATTTCGCTTTCATATAAAAAAAAAAACTTCTGCAGATAATGATTTGACCCCTAAATTAGAAAATAGAAAAAGAAAAAAAAAACACATGCGGCTTAACTCTTTCAAACGGATCGTTTCATCATGCTAAGATCAACATTTTGTCTGTTTCCAAGGTTTATCACAATGCTTAGTGGAGGCGATAAGGTTTTATTGGAGGTTTCTGCAACAGTATACGTATTAAATACGTTGTTAGCAATCTATGGCATTCTAGCACGACAGTGGAGGCTTCTGATGATATTTAGGCTGTTACGCTTCTCTTTACAACGACCGACAAAAAAAAAAAGAGTCAATCTTCCCCAAACAACGAAACACGGATAGCAAAAGTGAATTCATTTGCGGTGCTAGCTGAAAGGCAAAAATAAATCGGCAATATCTCCTGGAGCAGCGAGTGAGCTTGCGTGTGTTGACACAGCCCAGACGCCGCGGTTACCGAGTCATCACGCCGTTATAATATACGGGACGGCCAGTGTCCGAAGCTGGGTTCTCAACCCTTCGACCGTGGCTCCCCGATTTCGCCGCAGGGGATCTTGAGCTCATTTCAGAAGCATTAAGCGGGTCATTGTCTCCTGCGGTGGCAGAGCAAGGCAGCTTCTCCTAAGTCCTGACCAGCTTCCTTCATTGCCGCCGGTGTTTCTCCAACGAAAGGTACACCAAGGATAGCCGAAGAGGGATCTCGAAGTAATACTATAAAAAAAGAGCAGTCTTAGTGCGCTATTTTGTAAATATATATTCTCGTGGGAGCTGCACTGACAAGGCTTTATTGTTCGTCACTGTTCTTTCCCATTGGCTGGCAGCGTTCGCAAATGGTATGCCTGACATGGCTATCGGCTGGTCTCTGCTCTTACAAACGCTCCCAGGGCCAAGAAAGTTTGCGTGAAAACGAAACTTTTTCTCTTCCCAGCACAAACACACGCACACGGATGTCTGAGCGTATTCCGCAAGGGCGCAAATTTTATGTGCATGCAAGTGGTGCCTTGATGTCAATATCCGACAGACTCACCGGAGAAATATGGATATTTTCTTTTTACGAAGACATAACGCAATGGCTACGTAAAAAATTAGGGCGTGGCATGTAACCGGAATATTTGAGTTTCATAAAACGCTGAAGAACAGAGTATGATTGAACGCGATGGCAAGCTACAGTGAACACCCTACTCGTCTTAAAAGATGCTCGGAACAGTTTCCCCGCAAACATCTTTATTGAGCTGCGCAGAATAACGTTGCATAACGACGGAGAACTAATTACTTTCTAGTTAATATAGTAGTCAGTCAAAGGGGATTGCGTGGTTCCTCCGGAATCTTAAATATACCACTGAGCTTGAACAATGTACTTGAAATGAGAACAATACAACCGGCCGTCAAGTTACGTCGGACATCAAACTTTATTCAAGTTCGAATAATTTCACAATTTTTTCTGTTATACGGTTGATATCACCCACAGTTGCGTTTCTCACGTAATGCGTATATAAGAGCAAAGGGTCACAAAGAGTACAATATTGGCGAGAGTCATGTGGCAGGCCATCTTTTCTGCCTGCTGATTAGCGGTCTCTGCCTGCAACCATGCATTGCCTCCGTATGAGACCAAACACCTATAGTGCAGACAAGTTCCCGTGATCCCAAATACGTACAATTCGAGCGTAAGCGGATGTGCTAAACTTGTGCCACGGCACTGTATAGACATAAGCGGGGCAGATCAAGCCTCACTCGTCCTTCCCTATGTAATCTCATTTGTACGCGAGGCGAGAGCTGCCGAGATAACGGCGGCGTGCTACAAGCAGAATGGACGACGGCGCAGTCCCCCATTCCGGCCGTTAGGTTAGCAAGGGCGTTGGGCAACTTCCGTTGCCGCGGTTAGGTTAGGTAGAGCTGGAGGTATAGCAGGGCAGTAGAAACAGAAAGCAGGGAAGTAGGTTTCCACAAAGAGTGCGCCATATGTAGACGAATCCGCGGGGTCTATCGGCTCCCTCGCGCGCTCTCGCCTCATCACTATGCAGGTAACGAGTACCGCAGAGCTCCCCACGCCTTTCGGTCACAATGTCTTCGGGTTCACGCGCCCGGGGCGACTTATTCTTCCTCCCTCATCACGGCTAGAAAACCACTTCCCTGGAATCCGCTAAGTCCCCAGAGACGCGCCATCGCCAGCGCGTATCCATGGGTGCTTGAGTTTAGTTTTTGTTGTCGATTACATTGCTTCTCCTAGTTGATTGCATGTGGGAGCTAGCGTGAAACCACACTTTATTTATTCATTTTGGCATATTTCCGTTTTATATTCCTCAATTACATGGTAAGAGGGAAATAGGAATACGTGTTAATGTATTTCTCGTCAGCAATACAGTAAAAACGTCTTTCTTTCTTTCTTCCTTCCTTCCTTCCTTCCTTCCTTTCTTTCTTTCTTTCTTTCTTTCTTTCTTTCTTTCTTTCTTTCTTTCTTCTTTCTTTCTTTCTTTCTTTCTTTCTTTCTTTCTTTCTTTCTTTCTTTCTTTCAGCCCAGGCTGTAGAGCTTATCGACTCTTTACTTTAAACTCAAACATTGAGACTTCGACAACCTGCAGATGTCATATTCACTTGGAGGTTTATTATCATACTAGCCCGAGGTTGTTTGATGTCAGCGCAGCTGCTCGGTACGAAAGCGGCGGTTTCAAGAATATTTGTTTAGTAGTCGGTGAACTGACCAATTACAAACTCATGTACCTGTTCAACAGATCACCATTCCCCCCAACCCGTACAAGATTTTACTGAAGGCAGCGGTTCATCACCGCACCCTGTGTGCACGCAAGTCATAACGCAAGTTTTTTGTGGGTAAAAGTGAGTTGATATGAACGAACATAATTAGGACCGATTCTCTTGCATATAATGAAGCCCCTGCTTTCGGTGTAACGGCTTACGAAGGAGCCGCTGTCACGAAGACCGATGGCATAATACATACTCGAATACTGTAGTCAAGATGGCCCACACTACCTGACAATGCATGCAAAACCTGTTATGGGCGTCAGCAAATTGCGGATCAAAATAAGGAAAATGTTTCCGGTCGCTGCTGCTGCGACCCGCACTCAACTTAATAACGCTCGCTTTGTCATACGCCCCCCCCCCCCTATCTACGCAACCTATCTACGCAGCTTGAAAGGTGATTGTCGCCAGTATAGACGAGGAGCACATGCGGCTCGCAATGAGGTTATTAACGTTCATTAATCACGGCGGACGCCCAGGCTTTGTCCTTGCACCGCATTTCTGTACTTTCGTTTCTTTCCTCGACTGCATGGTAATAAATTCAGGCCTCCAGAGCTTCCAATTTACGGGCTTCGGTAGTGACCACGTTTCTGGCGCGGTCAAGGTAAGCCTCGCGAACGTAGGCCTAGGCTACATGACAAATAGGTGTCAAAAAAGTTTCTTTGTGGACAGTGCGATGTCAGCGCACGCTAAAGATCCCCAGGTGGCCGGAATAATCTGGAGCCCTCTACTACGGTATTCCTCATTAACAGGTTATTGCTGTGGCAGCTAAAAGCACACAGATTATTATCATTATCTACGAAACACGCTAATAGCTTTCAGTTTCGCCAAATTAAATTAAAATGAAAGTCTGAGGTTCTACCTGCGAAAACCATGATGTGGTTATGACGCTTGCCATAGTTGGAGACTTGGGAAACTTTTTTCGTCACCAGATGCTTCTTAACGCTACCCTAAATCGAAATAACGGTTGCTTTTGAGTCCCCCCACCCCCATACCCCAATCGAAGTGCTGCTGGCGTGACTCGACATCGAACCCATGCCCTTGAGCTTAGTAGTGCGACACAGAAGTCGCCAAGTTACACCGTAGTGCTTAGAAAATTATTTCATCGTCACGTGACATAACATGAAGCTATATATAGAAGCTAGAACCTGCCTATATTTTATTTTTTAGCCTACTTTGATGGCAGCTCGCGCCTCGAGGCAAGTTATGACATTGCATTGCTCTCGGTATCGACCCACCTCTCCCAGTCTTCGTGTGTTAGCTGCTAGCGCTTTCAAACGCAGTAATACCGTAACATCCCGCGGGATTGCGGCAAGCTCTAAAGTAACAACCTGAAGCGTTTCTTTGCCAAAATACCGTCGAGCATGCAATTTATTGTCATGCGCAAGCCTGTTGAGCGGCCTGGTAAAACCATGCAGAAACCAAAATGTGACTGATTATGCGAATAAGATTACACGCCCTGGAAGATTTTAAACTCTTGATAGAAGCAACTTCCCTGAATGATTAAAACACGCCTTCTTCAAATTGTCGCGTTAATGCGCTTTTATAATAATACCTGTACACTTTAACTCTTTCGGCACAGCTTAAAGAAGAGGCAATAGAGAAAGGCGTCAGAAGTTCTTTTTTTTCATTTTTTTTCTGCTAAATCAAGTCATAGCGCTATATTTCTGTTACGTAGATCAAAATGAAGCGAATGAAGCGGTCTTTCAGGCATACTAAATGTTACACTAAAGAATATACATACAGTAAATAAAAAAATCTCCTATTGAACACTTGCTGCAAAGACAACATAAAAAAGTTGGAATAGACATAGATACTTGAGCAAAAATGCTACAGTAAAAAAAAAATCCAAGAAATGCAAAACATGGCTAATTGCCTGTTTCTTTTGTTTTTTTTTTCTTTGAAAAGTTCGGTACACATATCTACAACGCCTTTTCTGGTGTGCTTCAAAACAAGTGCAGTACTCGTGCCCTGTGGCGCTTGTTTTGCGCAACAGGGCAAAAAACGGAACATTTGCGCGCAGTAGTAAAACATAAATGTACTTTACATACACTGCCAAAAACGTTTGTTTTCAGCTCGGTTTCCTTCGCTCATAACAGAGCCTGCAATTCTTGCGTCTTGTCTGCTTTTTCTGGCTTGTGGAACGCGTGCCTCGCGGATGGGGGTGCTGAAGCAGTGCGGGCTGCCCTGACATCGTCAAGATTGAGAAGCTGATGGACGAGCTCTTCTCTTAAAGCTTGTTCACACTCTATCAAACGGAAATAAAACAATGTGAACAAACAGCAGTCCTCTTTCGCTACTCGCGAGAGAAGCGAATGTGAAACTACACATGCCTACGAGTACATGGCTCAAGTCCCAGGTCGACCGAAATAAAATCCGAGCTATCAAAACCATCTTCGCACGCCTTGCTGCTCAACTCATCAAAAAAACAAAAAAAATCTACCGTCGAAGCAGCGGAATCACGCGATTCACGCCGATTTCTTTGCGTGGCCTAACGCGATCCCAACGCCATGGTATGGTACGTTCACCGCTGCCGCTACCCACAAATATATATCTCTCTCTCATGTATCACCTCCTTCCGGAAAAATGGCAAACTACGCCGAAACCGAAAGTTTAGGGATAAAACTACACGCTAGATAGCAATACATGTAAAAGCGCACGAAAGTTTGAACTTGGCAGCGCGCAGGAAGCCGTCGATCACATATGATCAAGGCTCCAAGGGGCCGGTCCCGAAAGAGTTAAATAACATCGACAGCATTAACACCAAGCATCAACGCTCATCTTTTTTCCCGAATTTCTCTCAAATAGTTGAAATCAAACTAGAGGAACAAAGCGGCCCTATTTCCGTTGCAATCACTATAACCCAACAGTGACCGTGAGAGAAATAAAGTGAGACGGAAGCGTTGAAAGGCCCAGAAAACAATTACACTTCCAGTCCACGAGCAATTACGGCCCCGATACAATTATGAGCGACGCCCTAGTAGTTTAAGGCTCCGGATATTTTCGCCATCTGGTGTTCTTGAACGTGCACTGCATCGCACAGTACACGGACCCGTAACATTTCGCCGCGGTCGGGATGAAGACTGGGACCTTCGTGTCAGCAGCCGAACAACGTAACCACTGCATCACCGCGAATGAATATATTTGAATATGGAAACGGCAGTGCAATGTACCCCTCACTAGGTCACGAAAAGAGTTTAGATATATTTATTATATCTGCTCTTACAAACACTAACAATGCGTAGTTTTTCCTTTAACAACAATTTTTTACTCCCTAGAATAAACACCAATTATGGAATGTTTACTGCCCTTTTTTCGACTGTTAACCAACAAACCCCCTATTAAAGCCTGTTACACAACACTAACATTCAAGGGAAATACGGAAGAATATTTACTTACGACGCTATTGGCTTATTACTATGATCATATAACGTAAACAAAATTTTTTGTTATTTCTGTTGCTCTGCATCTTCGTCATGTATCGCTTTTATTCTACATTTCCCGTTGTCCTCTTTTTTCTTTCTTTTTTTTGAATTTTAAGTCTTTCGTTTCATATTATATGTTTCACTTAGCATGTTGTAAGCATATTTTTGTCTCTTATTATTCCCTACATTAGCCCCGTGCTCATTGATATGGCCTTCTTATGCTTCCTAGCATGTCAATTAATACATTGTTTTATTCATATGTAGCATTCGTTTCAGTTGCTTGTACTTGACTTTTAAAACTTCAGTTTTTTAAACACCTTTCCTGTATATCATTATTTCTTTTAGTTAACTTCCTATATTCTGATGTCTGCCATTGCTATGTTGCCATAATTTATTATTTACTATATTGTGAAATTACTAATGGCAGGTCCCCCTGAGAGTTTTCTAACTCCGCGACCTCCTTCTGTACTAATATTGAATAAAGAGTAAGGCGATGAAAACAATGTGAAGATCAACAAAATAATAAAACATTCGGCAGATACCACGCGTTGTGGGAATCGGTTTCATGCGAAGCAGTCAGCGATTACTTCTATGCTGTATTTTATGGCTTTGAGCCAAGCGTTACGAGGTGGATCGACGTGTTTTGTAAGTGTAGTAGCTGTGGGCACATCGTGGGCGTACCAGGCGCGATGACAACAGCCGCATTTAATGGGTAACTTATGGTGCGACGTAGCGCCAGCCTTCACGTTAGAGTACATATGTCAGTATTATTGAAACCAAGTGCACTTTATGGTGCAACCATGTGAATATCACACGTAACATTCGTTAATGTATTCCTCCGGGGTCGGACAGTGCTTCAATATGGCTTTCTGAGTCATAGGAATATAAGTGTAATGTTTATTAGACTGCTATAAAAGCGGAGCCAACACTGGAAGCACAGAAGTTAATCTTATATGACACCTGTTTCGCAGTAATACATATGTAGTAAGTACTTGTAAATACTTCTTGTAAAATTAGATAGCCAGCACCACAACCACGATTGACATTGCAGCGCCACTACGCCTCCACAGGCTGTTTCTCCAAACCAGTTCACAGACCTGGCTTGGCTGTGTGGTAGAATACCTTACTGTCACGCAGAATGCTTCGGTTCGATTCCTGGTGGGATCCTAATATTATTTCCATTCGTCGTGTCAACGCTGCCGATTTCGTTTTTTCTTAACGCTCTCGCGTTTAAATTACCAATGTCTGTTGTCGCCGTTTCTGGGTAGATATAAACTGTCAATCACCCGTGGCGCATAGCCGCACACCGCGACCCGTGGTAAACGAGTATATGCCACATGTGTCTGGAAGAAAGGTTTTGACGACGTACGCGACAGGATTTTCACGTTATTCATGTCATGGCCAGACGGTCATATTCGTCAAATCCTCTTACCCTCCCATACCAATTCTGGTCTACAAAACGTTAAGGAGGAGATCATGAGAGCACCCAGACGTAGGCGGTTAGATAGATATATAGATCTGCAGACAGAAACGCTCAAAGTGCCAAAGGTTCGCTAGCAAATGCTTCGCATTTAAAATGTTGCGAGCGTGTTCGGTGTACCTGACACTAACCGCGAGAGCATTCATTGCTTTCTTGTACTGAGAAAGGCAGCCATCTGCGGAGAAGAATGAAAAATTTCTCGCTGTTTCCTCCAATAGACGCGTCGATTAGTCACGCCCCAGTATATTTATCTTCACCGCTTCCCTACACCAACAAAACTTACCTTTTTCACATGTTCGGCGGCATCGCCTTTCGGTTGGTTTATATGCATTCGCTTCGTGGTGCCTTGTTTGCTGCTTCACGTTTTTTTCTTATTCATCTTGCTTAGACGCGAAATGTCTATCTCTTCCTTTCTCGTGACCTTCAGAAGGACAGCGTTGCGTGGAACAGATGTCGGCGCCGCGTGTCACATCTGGTTTTGTGAACCGCACCTGGCTGAGCGATCGATTGGGATTACTATCTGGGGATCCCGACGCTGTGGGCCATCCACTGGTAACACGGGAATTGTTAACAATATATCGAGACCGTACTTTTTACCTTTGATTGCCAGCTGAACACATTTTCTCATGGACGACCTTTCTGACATTGCTTTACTTAACACGCGTGTAACCCATCTTTTCCTCAATAAACGTTACCTAGAGGTGACAAGCCGAAGTTCTCTGAAGGTGCGCAAGAGCGCAACACTCGCAAACGACATCGTAAAAGAGGGCAGCGACCATCGCGAGATCCTTCAAATGCAGCAAAGAAGAGATGCCCTTCGCTTCAACAAGCGCTGTCGGCTTCCAGACAAAATCTCAGTACACACACCCTCCCCCTCCGCCTTCCCTGCACGCACATAAAAAGGATACTAAAAAAATCGTATCAGTCTATTTCGCAACTTAGTCTGGCCGGTGTTACTTTGTATAGCTTCGCTTGCGCGCTCCATCACGTAGCGGGCTGCGTCTCAGGCACGTGCGTGGAACGAAAGTGTAGCTAGCTTCCCCATGCTCCACCATCCGCGCATATAACTGCAGCGATCACTGATTCACGACCGTCGCTATGGCAACGGGAGGCGCTGCTTCGCAATCCCGATGGCTATCGTAGACATCACCCCGCCTGTCCACGTACTCCTCTTGAAGAAACTGAAGGTCAGAGCGACGAGAGCCGAGGAAGATGGGGCCGGCATCAATAGTAATTGGGGTTACAGCCTCGCGAGTAGTTAAGTTACAGTACTGCGCCTATTTCAGAAGAGAGTAGTGCAGAACACAAGCGCTGTGAAATGGTTTTGTCGCCTATAGCCTATAACGCCTATATTTAGCAAGTAGCTGCGAGTCAGGCACTCAATATCAGTCTCTTCCACATCACATTCAACAATTGGTGAATGTCGAATCTTCAACGCCCATGTAGCTCCTCTCCAAGGATGAATGATTCTGTACATTTCCTGGCCTGTTAATATTTCTCTCTGTGTAGGTGTAGCATTTATATATTTTGACCAAACTAAATGGCTTACTTCTCCCAGACATGTATCATGCGTTTCGCGATCCTGGCTTGACATTTATTCATTGAAGCGCTTGGAATTATTAGATTTAATAGCAAAGTTGAGCTCACTTGCGAGCCATGTCGTTCAAGCCAACGATGTAAGTGCGCATGAATAAACAATGGCACGAAGAATGCATACGTATGTCAGCTTCGGTGGGCGTATCGTTCTTCCTTAGTCTGCTTTATTACGACAGCATCACAGGAGAGATGCCTTCGGCAATAATCGCAGTCCGTATAGCCCACAAAGTTTTTGAGAAATAGAGATCCCGCGCAGGCGCAGAGGTAACGTTTCTCATCATTGTGAGGTATATTTGTGCTCAGCACTTCCGAGCTGCTCTCTTTTTTGCCTCCCGCGACTTTCTTCGCTACGGTGTTCAGAGACGACCACTCGCGATCTCTCACGATTCCTTGACCAAAGAGCGATGTCGCCTTTCTATCTCCTCTTGTATTCCTTCATTTTCCCCCTCCCCACGAGTGGGATAGCAAACTGAACGAAGTTTAGTTAATCTCCCTGCATCTCCTTTATTTGCCCTCTCTCACTTTACCTCTCTCTCTCTCTTGAGTTGCTGTATGAAAAGGGTGGTTTTCCCGCTTTCTTAGTTTCTTAGGATTTAATGAAAGCACCTATCTGGCCAATGCGCCGGTAACGCAGCATTTTATATAGCCTTTGAACATTCTGTAGAATTTTCGAGTACTAATATCTTATTTAATGCGAATTGTACCATTTATTATGTAAAAAACACTGTGCTGTGCCTCTTTTGGATGCTTTTCTCGGCAAAGGCGACGACGTGTTTGCTCCTGATATTGCTTTTTATTAGTATGTGAATGCCGGTGATGGACATTACAACACCCTCCTGCGTTAATTACAGCGAAGTCCACGTATTTGAAGAGAAGGTGAGAAAAAAGACGAGGAAGGAGATGTGGAAGCGAGAAAAGGAGAGGAAGCCCACCACTACACTTCGCATCGCACGCAGAATACTGGCGCTACAAACGACAGGCTAGTCTAGTGGTTGATAAAATACACAAAAACACACACAATACATACGGCGAAAAGTAATTACACATATGCAAGATTAATGGTTCCTGAAGCTTCCTGGGCAAAGGCGCAAGTACACAAATACTGAACATGTAAATGGCAGTGCCAACGAAGATCCTACCCTCCACTTCCTTTTAACACGTCGACAGCTTTTCCTTCATTTGTTATTTCTGTTTCCTTCCCATCCGTTGATTGGGAAGCTGCAGCCCTCCTTGGAGACATCGAACAAGGCGGCGTGGCTTGCAGTTGCAACAGGCTCGGCTATCGCCGTTATTGGCGGACCATCAATGCCCGAAAAAACTGTAGCAGGAAGGTGGGCTGGATCGAGTCCTGAAACAAATGACCGATAAATAATTCGCAAACAAAGAATAAACACGTTCGACCCTCTCTCGCTCGGTGGATGGCTCGTAACGAGATGATTGTCTCTCGATGGTCCCTCTGTGCACTTCCGGGATTCTGCGACCAATGAAGGAGCCAACGCGTGGGAGGCGCAGCTGTTGTTGTCACTGTGCAACAACGAAGTTTTTTAACACGAAAGTGTTTTATGCCGGGGTCCACCAAGTACATCCGTCACGGATATGACGTTGATAAAATGGACGCCAACGGGTGAGAAAGAAGAAAACCAAGAAAAAGATACCCCCCCTGGGAATCGAACCCACGACGTTGCGGCCACGACGGCAACCGCCCGACGCGCTGCCGACTAAGCTAACTCGGGAGATGGTAGACACGGCGCGAACGCGCCTTATATCTTTCACACATTCTCTTTCGTGGCGGGCGGAGCGGGACGGTGCCGCCGTCTGTGAGATGTGAAAAGAAGTAATGCTTCACGATCGACACTTACTAGCGCTTACTCCGAGATTGCATGCGATATCGGATGGTTAAAGGGTCTCGATACCAGAGAGCTAGACTGGCCGCGCTGGCGTCGCCGAGGCAGCCTTGACGCAGTTACGTTCTTTGCCTTTGGCTTCGTGTTAGCGTGCGTCGGCTCATGGGAGTAGTGCAGCTCATACGTGCACCAACGGGATTTCTCCGCCGCCGACTGCTTCAATTGCGAGAGCACCGACTAACAAAACTGCTGCAATATGTGTCGCAGAAAGGATGCGATTTCGACGGGGGAATGTCGTGCCTTGGTGGAGCGAGAGCAGCGCCTGCGAGACAGAGGCCAGCGGGACGCACGCGTTTGCGGCTCAGGCTACGAACCTCTACCTCCCGTGTTGCTGAAGCGCAGTGTGTGTTATGTATTCATGAGCACAGGCGTCGGCTACCCATTACTAGAAAGCGCACGCGATGCCGTTTCTCTCCTTAATTGACGACGCTTTGAAGAAGTGCATACCGGGTACCAGTGTTGATTATGAGCTTGTTGATATCATCCTTACGCGGGATTCACGATTCGCTGTGTCCAAATATATGTTCACACCGTCAGCTATCACAACGGTTTAATCACGATCATGGGCTTTAGTCGTCGCGATAGAGACATGCTGTCAACATGGGTGCATCCACTTCAAACGGTGCTATAGCTGCCAAACACGAATAGACATTGTACAAGCTCTCATATATCACTACACAGTAAGCACTACTTCTGTGAAGACACGTTTCACTTTCGTGTTATACCGATTCCTATGACGGAGGGATCAGCCATGTTTTCTCTGCTTCTTGCGCGAACGGAAGATGCTATCGCTGAGAAACTTCGCCGGGCACGAGTAACCGTAGCTCGAACCATGGTGATCGCCGCTCATGTAACTCGCTAATCAACAATAAGGTAACTTAGTTACAGTACTTTCATGGAAATGGGAATATTATGTGTCACGTAAGACGTAATAATAATTGTTGGGGTTAAACGTGCCAAAACCATGATATGGTTATGAGGGACGTCGTAGTGGAGGGCTCCGGAAATTTCGACCACCTTGGGTTACACTTGACAAGCCAGGACCATATTTCACTAATATTGTTGATGTCCGAGCTTTGTCTTGTTTTAACAGGGCTACGCACATTGTTCGAGTCTTTTCCTTTCCTGTCTGTTAAGCCAACCTTGCACTTTGATGTGTGTGAACAGTATTTATATTCACTGTACCTCTAATTCCTCCCGTTGTGTTGATGTATCGAACCCTGTCGTTCTTACTTTTGGTTTTTATATTTTCCCTCTTTTTCGTGCGTGTTGTGTCTGCAGACAGTCTACATTTTTCCTTTTTTTTTTGCTTGATGCGTACGCCAGCACTACAACAGTAGCGTTATTAATCGGCAAATAAATAAATTGATTGATTGATTGATTGATTGATTGATTGATTGATTGATTGATTGATTGATTGATTGATTGATTGATTGATTGATTGATTGATTGATTGATTGACGTCAAGTTCTGAAACTATGGTGTAGAAAACCATAGATATTGAAGTTAGGATGAAGCGAAGGAAAACAAAGAAACAAGATTACTCATCACGAAGCCTTAAGCTAATCAATAACCCAAAAAGTGTAGAAATATAGAAGCTAGCGAGAGAAAGAAGGTGGGAAGGAAACATAATTTCTTTTTTTAATTTTCTCGCCCCTTCTTCTTCCGAGTTGCCAGCGCCACCAAAGCAGCACAATATCGACAAAATATGGGCCCAAATTCTTCTTGTACCGGAGATTGGCGCCCGCCAAACGCGTTCGCTTTTAAGCGTGGAGACTCGCCCTGTCCGTAGTAGGCGACGAGCATTTGAAAAAGGCCAAGATGCCACAAACCGCTAGATAAGTTCTACCATGCTTAATCAGTGCACTATTGATGTCCTGTTCCTAGAGGTCGAAAGCAAAAGCGAATAACGCGGCGTCGTAAGGGGCATTGATAGTAAATTCATGCAGCCCAAGGGCCCACTTGTGCATACGCTCATTTTATCACCTCCCTTATTGTGCTTGGCTGATGGGCGTGGAAGTCGTTACGCAAGCTGTAGTCATAGGAAGGACGATATGAGCTCCTACTTGCGGCATACTTACTAGTCCGATCTTATTTATCTGTGTTCGTTGAACTGCCGGGTGACGCGCTAGCCATGGGCAACCAACGCAGGAGCGTTTAAGCTGCGCGATAGTCCCTTTGTCTATGTGATAGCAATCGTATGGCCCGTCCAACCAAATTTTGCCGTCACCGTCATTTGCCTTGTCCTACATTACGCTAACGTTCGCTTAATATCGCGAAGATCAATGTAAATAATTTCGTAACGATTTTTTTTCTTTCCTTCCCACGATTTGTTACACGCTGAATAAGTGAGCGATCTTGCAAGCTTCATATAAAAACAAATAACCTGTACTTGTCATGCGCACTTTCATTACGATAGCGAGACACTATACTTGAATTTTTGCAGTTGCCTTCGTTTTCATAACTTCCGTTAGCCGAAAATGTCACTTATTGTACAAAGCATAATTGTAAATAAATTACATATATTTTCTTTGATCTCGCTTTGTCGCAAAAAGATGAAGTCGCGGTGCACGCATTACAAGCGCGGAAAGGTTCCATAATTGCTGCGCGCTCGTAAATTAATTGCAATAATAAATGAGGACACTTGGAGAATCGTCGCCTTTGCCCCCATGCGCCTAAATGTACGTTAGCCAAATAGCTAATCCGTAAAATGAGCGTAAATGTAAATAATTTCGTGAATGCTCTTCTTCTTTAGTGAGGCTTTGCCACATAATAAATATGTAGGCAGTGGTGCACGATTTAGAAAAAAAAAAACAGGGAATTACGTAATTTATTCTAACTTTTTTATTCATATAGCAAGACACTCTCCGCGAATTCTCACCTGCGACACCATTTGCCTAATTATTTGCTAGCCGAAAATCTGCTTATTCTAAGAGGCATAAATGTAAATAAATTACCAAGCGTTTTTTTTTTTCTTGTGGCTTTGCCACATAAAGCAGGAGAGAACGGCGGTGCACGCTTTACAGGTAAACAAAGCTTCAGCAATGCTGTGCACTTATTTATTGCAACAGAAATTACAGGTACACTCTGGCCTTATTTACGTAGTGACCTTGATTCGCCGAATTTTATGCTAAGGTAGTCTTCAATTATTTTTGTTATTGTTTTTGTTCTTCTTTATGGATTTGCCACATAAAAATTGTGTGGGCAGTTGTGCGTGCTTTACAAAAAAAAAACGAAAAAAAAAGCAAGATTGAGTAATTTCTTCGTACTTTTTAGGCGAAGCTTCTATGGGTTGCATATTTCGCGGTGTTGGCGACGGCTTGGTTTGCGAGAAGCCCGGCGTCAGCAAGTGAACGAAAATGCAGGTGCACACAAATGCAAGGTGCACTTACAAGGTGCACCAGTCACATGCGTATTTCTATGCGCCTTTTCCCAATAACTGATGCTCGTTCGATCGTGTACTTGTCCGCGATCAGCTGTTTCTGATACGTAAATGTGATGTTTTATCGAGGTCAGTTGTCAGTTCATGTTGCCGTATTTCATTGTTGCCTTTCATTGTTGCATTTCATTGCTTCACGCATGACTGTCGTGCTCGCCTGTAGCAACAGAAGTGTTTTCCCTGCTGAGCACGTGGTCCAATTCTCGGCGTCGAGGAAGTAAAACGTTAGGAGGACGCATTGCGCAATGTGATAGAAAGAATGAAAGAAATAAAAATAGTAAGTCACTCACGCAAACGCCGAGCATGACATGTCCCCATTTTCACACTAGAATGGATTGTCATTTTTTTTACTGATATAGCAAGACCTACCACGCAAACTTTCACTCGTGATTTGCCTAGAATTCGTCATTGTTTTGCTGCATATAGTGCGGTGTAAGTGGTGACGCACACTTTACAGGCATACAAACATTAATTGCTGCCCACCTTTTTGTTGTTGTGATACAAATTACTGGAATATCCTACTCAATTTTCCGTCGCGACTAGCATTTGCTCAGTTTTCTGTAAAAGAAACGCAGTTTTCTGTTAAGAGGTGGTATATCGTATCAGCCCCATAGTACCTTGTACATAAAGACAAGAAGAAAGCTTGTCAAAAGAAAGTTGCCTGCGTCCGGAGGAGGTAGAAAGGCAGATCGACTCGCTAGTAAAAAAAATCGACAGTAGTGCAATTATCGAGCATTCGATGGACGTTCAAAATCACACAAAAGGCCTCTGAAAGAGCCTCCAATCCGGTAGCGGTGAGGAGACAGGATAAGTGACAGGTAACAAGAAGAAGTTCAAAGATGGTAGCACAACTTGAAGCAGGTGGTGCTCAGTTACTTTGACAAATTGAACTTCAGCCTACTAGGATAGGGTTCGGTTCGTTCGAGCCAGTGTTCGCTGTCAACAGAGACGACGTTTCAATTAGGAACGCTAGATTTAGACTTGTTCCTGCGCTGCTCGGTTAGCTAGCCTCCATTGTCCACCCTCCACCTACGATAGGTTAGGGGTGTCTCGCTAATGCACGCCTGAATAAACACACGCCAACGAACGAAGGCACGGCCGCTTACAGTGGTCTCCCTAACTTAGTTGATGCGAGTGCGTACGGTATGGGCAATAACGTCAGTGATAGCCACGCATGCAGTAAGAAGCCAAAGTATGCAGCTCGATACAGCCTGGTTAGTCGCAGTCTAGTCGGGATGTCTAAAATCAACCAATATATTTAGGTATGCCTGGGCTTATGCGTCCCAGCCATTTGGCCAGTGGCAATATTGGTATAACAAAATCTAATCTCCCAACAGCCGTTGAGGGATTTCGTTGTTCTGCGCGTCGTTATGTCCGCGGAGGCGATCCGCCAGACCCTAGACCTACAGTAAAACCTCGGTGATACGAATCTCGCGGGGTGACCAAAAATATTCGTATCATCCGAAATTCGTTACACCATAAAGCATGAAAAATTAGTATACGACAAAAGAAAGTTGGCATGCGTTTTGATGCAGTGTTTCGCAGGGCCACAGCGACGTCATGAACAGCTCTGAATGATTGCCAGTAAAGTTTCTAGACATCAACAATCATAATTGTACTCGTAAATATACGGTGCATGCGCGCGTGTGTAAAAAATGAACCAGATGTGTAATGCCCCGTAACCGCTAGTAGCCCCTTCCTAATCTTACCACGCTTTTCTGCATGACACCAGAGTACTGCTGCGAAAGTGACTTAGGAGCGCTTTGCACGCGATAGATGAAGGAAAGCAAATTTTAGAATCGCTGTCCTTTGATGCTGTTAATTTCTTATCACGGTGATGTTAGGGGTGCTTTTCGGGAGATTTATGGCCGTGCCGGCACAATGGGTAGGTTTGCTCAAACTTCGGGAGTCTCCCGTGGAAATCGGAGAGTTGGCAGGTGTGGGCGTATGCTGCGAGGACTAGCTCCTTCGCCAAGACCGTCCGCTTTGTCTCTTGGGGTCTTCGTCCACCTGTCATGGGATTTCGTGACGAACCCGCAGCCCAAGTTTTAGTCTTGTATCATAGAACGTCTGATTGCGGGGACATGGCTTGCATCGACGTGGCAGGCACGTGTTAACACAGTACAAAAACGCTGCTGCCTCGAGCAGAGGAACACGCGTCAACGTGTCAGGAAAAAAACAATAAACGCGACGTCTACGTCATCTGTTCCCTAAACGCGAAGGCGCATAAAGGCCTCCAAGATTCGCGCGCACTGTCTCAGAGGCAACGACGCACCATTGATGGTCGCGCAGCGCGCATGTCCGCGTTCGCGCGTGAATGCCGCGCCTTCCCCGACAGCGCGGCCAGCACCTGTTCGCACCTGTGCGCTAGCGTACGTTCGTATCAAACGTCGTCGGTTGAAAATCGGTTCGCAACAACCGTACTCCAATACATTCCAGGCTAATGGGCCTTGGCCAGGACCACAGAAAAGTTCGTATCACCCCGAAATTCGTAAGAGCCGTGATCCTATCACCGAGGTTTTACTGTATAAAGCTTTGTTATAAAAATTAGCTGCGAGACATTCAAGTCGATGACGTTTACAAATATCTCAGTCATCACCAAAGACATGTATCAACGTTCTGTAAACTACATTGGGTAGAGCAGCTAAAGAGGGGAAAGAATTAAACATGTAGCCTATGTGAAACTCTTG
Source organism: Rhipicephalus sanguineus (assembly GCF_013339695.2). Classification (NCBI taxonomy): domain Eukaryota; kingdom Metazoa; phylum Arthropoda; class Arachnida; order Ixodida; family Ixodidae; genus Rhipicephalus; species Rhipicephalus sanguineus. The sequence goes on along the minus strand of NC_051177.1, from coordinate 127,226,948 downwards.
CGATATTGATAATGATATCGCGAAGCATCTGCCAACATATTAACTTAGTATTTTTAATCGGTGTACCATGCTTTCACTTTGTCGCCTTCTCGTGCTGAGTGAAGTTTACAGAAGCGTAAAATTGTTACTCATAAATTACAGTGTTCAAGACTGAATAATAGAACTTCGTTCTGAAAAGAAACTTCTGATCTTTATTCTTTGTTTCCTTCTGCTGGCTGTACTTGCAGTATCCGTTGACCTCAAAACACAGTAAAGATTGATTGCCAATCTGCACCGTATTTACCTCATGTCGTAATCTTTCCGTTCCACGAGTCTTCCGTTCAAGATCAGTAAACCAGTCAGGCCATTCCGCCACTGCAGTGTAACAAACGCTTGTATTAAGATTAATGTGACAAATAGGCGGCCAGTTCTAGCAATAACTCTCTATTGGTAAGGTTAGCCTTAAACTTGAAGCGGAGACTCATGTACAGCGCTTAAATGATTTAAACGATGCGTCAGTCCGGTCAGCCGTGTGATCTGCCCTCCAGCCTGTCTCGCCGCTGTTTTATATGAGGAGCTTGATAGCGCAAGCTTTGACCAATGTTCCGCGCGCCATAATTTAATGGGGCGTGAGCAGCACGTTTCATCACCAAGTATCGCTTCAGAAACATGCGCTTGCGTGGGTGCAGGCGACGTTAAAGCAACACAACCACTGTTCTGTTTGGTGCTGATAATGACCGAACACCACCGGGCAGAGTGTGGAACGCCACGCTGAAGTCATATCGAAAGCGCTAGGCCTTTCTGCAAAAGGTAGGCGGCCTTATCAATAATACACGTCAGAGCTTTTGAAATGGACGAGATACATGTGTTGAAGCTAGACCATAAGCAAGACCACGATGTGACTGTTCAGCCGGTGTTTCATCTGCTTACACGCCGAACACTTTCGAAAATGTTCTTATCGGCGTATATGATGCTTTCCAGTGCAACCAACTTGGGCGGCCTAAAATGACACGTACGGCGCTGAACTTAACATGGAGCCCTTATTTTGTCATCGATGATTAAAAATGCGCGTTTCTCCGCAAAACATATAACGGAGAAGGTGAGGCGCGAAAATTGCGATCAGTGGAAGACACGAAGTCACCAATATCAGACATTTCCAAAAAGAAATTCACACTTGTGATTTCAAAGGGTAAGCGAATCTACACCGACGACATTTTTATCTCGCACGCACCTGTCATGATGTAACACGCCGGTGCTTTTCCATTCTTGTAAATGTCTCGACACGGGGCTATGTGAAAATTTTATCTTGAAGCTTTGTTGCAGCCAGTCGTCACAGTGCTGCTGCTCCTCTCTCGTGGTATTACGCTTTGCTGAAACAATGACCTCGCGTAATTTTCTAACCACTCACAATGAGGCGTTGTTACACCGTGCAAGAAAAATATCAGTGTATCTTCAATACACCATGCAAAAAAAAAAAATATCTTTGCCCCAGTATGCGGGCTGAGCAGAGCAACCTACAGCTGCTACACTTAGATGTGCATTCACCGCATGCTGCGTTCCAAAAACCTGCAAGTCTCAACGCGACGCTTATCATCATAAGCCTATATACAATAAATTACCTGCCTTTGGCAACCATCTGTAACTATATCTCTAGTAGCACCAAATTTTGACACAACGTTGCCGCCACATTGAGAAAGTTGCTTGAACGTTGTGGCAACATTTCATGCTACTAGTATACCACCAGTGATATCGTTTTTCTTTTCCGCGCGTTCAAGCTGCAGCCATTTGATCCCTTAATACTGTGTCTACAGGTTTTACTTCGATCGTTCGTTACGTGGTCCTATGACTCCGTCAAGTTCATTTATTAGCCTCGTAAGCTCCTGTCAATAAATCTCATATTTGCACACAATATATCAATTTCGAGTTAGAGTAAGTTGCCTATGATGGCTCGGGAGTTTGCGAGTTTCTGCTTATGCGCTGAACCGGCTGTACCTAACCATACTACCGTAGTGACAGCATCGTTTCCCAGCTATTAGGACCTTCTAATACTGAACAGCCATTGGCGTAGCAGTCAAACAGCGGCAGAAACAGCGGCGGAACGAAAGCTGCAGGAAATCAAGAAGAAAGAATGCAAATTTTGATTGATACATATCGAGCGCCTATGAGATTACTGACACTTGCATAGCTTTTTTTTTTTTTAAAGAAAGGTGACATAGAATCGCGCCACCAGTTGAGTGTATCTTTTTTGTTCGCCTATTGTGTCCTGTTTCTTGAAATTCTGTTTACCCGATAAGAAAATAAGCACGTCACTTTTCGTCGTGCCGTGTCTTAAGCCGTTTATTTCAACTCAGTCGCAAAAAAAAGTCGAAGCATACTTGGAGGTCCGCTGAACAAGAAAAATATCTGTGTTTTCTTTTCTTTTTGTTTTTTTTTTTTGAGAGAAGAAGATGAAGAAGGAGGGCAGTCTATAGACAGGTTCTGCCATGTTTACGGTCAGGAAACTTCAAAGGAAGGCATGTGCTCGTCCCGCCTTTATTCACCGGTAAGCTCTGGAACAAATTACTCTTGCGGGGCGCCTTTCCCGACAGAAGGGCTATTACCGGGAAACACGTGCTAAAGAATATCGCGATTGCTTAAAGCTCAAAGATTGAGACCACCAACGGTCCGCTGCGCACCGCTGTACAGCGCTGGTGTTACGCACCTGCAGAAAATGACTTTCTTTTGTAAGCGGAGAGAGCGTACTCGGCCCAGCATCCTCATTTCGCTCAATCACCGCGTGTCTTCATTTTCCGTAATCGAAGTATAATGGTTCCCTCCTCCAGAAAGAGAAGCTGACAGGCATTCTTTTCCTTTTCTTAACGCTGCTGGGTATATCGTTTTTTTTTCCAAACCAGAGCCTTCTTTGTGAAACTTCCCAGCGGGACCGCCTCTTATGTCTGTTTTGTACATGCATCTCAGCCCACTCGTAACAGACCGCACACATGTCGCAGCATCGAAACTGCACGAGGGCGCATTTATGCTAATATTTTAAGGCGAAAGCCTTAGATACCTCATCAGACGTGAAAAGTGACCGTCGGCGGCGGCGGTCACTTTTCGACGCTGCAACTACTGGCTGTCCAGAGGGCCCGGGCCATCGCGGAGGGTATTCACCTTCCGGTGCCGACCTGGGTGAAGCCGCCGACTGATTGAGGGGGTCTTAGGACTTCCTTGCACTAGTTCCTCTGGTCTTTCAATAAAGTTCTTTGTATGTATGTATGCGTAATGACATTATGACGTCATCATAACGCCACAGGTCGGCAAAATTTGTTATATCAATACACCATTATGGCGTCACATAACGAGGTTATCGCATGACGTCTTCGCTTTATACAATATAACTGACTGATAAGCGCAAGAAGGAGATAGCTTCCGCGTTCGAGCCGTCTAAGACAAATGCATAAGCTACGGCATAGCTTTTAATAAGGGTTGTACGTCCTCAAGCCACAAAGAGCAGTCATTTAACCGTTGCCCTATCTAAGTCGACATTATTGTTGTTGAACGGGAAGTATGACCAAAGAATGCACATTTACGCCGATGGAGTGATCTGCACCACAGACGCTGCTCTCATCACGGCGTACAAAGCCTCAATGGAGTTCAGAGTGTCTCACTGGACATCATCTATAGTATACGGCAGAAAAACTTGCCACTTTGCCTGTTGATATTAATAACATTGCGAAAGCATGGCCTAGAAAGCGGCTAGTCTTACTTATTATTTTTTTGTTATTCTAAGGCAGCCATTCAGAGTCTGCATTCACCGATACAACTCATGCTCCATGAATCATTGGTACGTGGGGCAAGAGAAGTTCTTCATAAATCTTTGTCGAATGTGAACGACAGCCGAGATGTTGTGGTGCCCTTTGGCAGCAACCTCGCTGATGCCGCACCGTCAGCTGTTAAAGAATCCAGAAAGAAGAACCCGCGAGAGACCCTCGTCTGCTTGCTCACACTAAGCTGCAGACTTTGCGGGGGACCTTTAGCGTCTCGAACTGTTGTCTCCGTAGATATAATTAGTGAATGAACCTGCAAAATTGATCGCACTATCCCTTCGTGACACAACTTTGCTAGGCAGACTCTCGTTTACAGTGCCTTCCGCAAAGCCCACCGATTGCTCAGCGAAATGTCAGACACATCTGTTTCTGGCTGCTATCTGTAGTTGTAAAAAGACGATAGTGCATGTAATGTGCTTCTGTGGTCGTTTTAATGCGCAGCTCAATGTTCTTCGCACTGTATTAAACGAATAGATCCCTTTCAAAGGAAAATAACCTTGAACCCCAATAACCGTAAGCGTCGCAGGCTCGCAAGTTGACGTGGGCACTGCTACTGTTTCAGATGTCGGCTGGCATCATCGATCGATCGCGGCCGTAGCGGACAGCCAGACGTACTCTGTAGACAGCCGTTCGTTCCCTTGTTCTTTGCTTTATTTCATCTAATAGACTTCTTTCCCCAAGCGTAGCGAAGCCGACGTGATGCGCGTCTGGTTCCCCACCATGCCTTTTATTCCTCTCCTCTTTCCCCTTTTCCTGCCCGCTCTCCCTTGGCGTACGCTAAGATAGATTAATGAATAGGCAGGCACTGCGAACTTATGGTGCATATCATGCCATATAACCAAGCCGCGGCGCTTCGACATCGCAGATTTCGCTGATCAAATGTATGTACCGCATGGAACATTGCTGCAAACAAAAACGCACGAAAAACATTTTCACTCTCGTAGTTCCCCCTCAAATTTCTTTCGCTTAAATGAAGTGCTCGCAATAGAAAGACCTATTTAAAGTCTATTTATCTCGATCTTCGAAACTACGCCTGTGCCAATACGGAGGTTCTGTTAAGACGTACTATGATAAGTTTTCTGAAATCTTTGTTTTCCACTGCCAGCTACATATTTTTAAATAATAATAATAATATCTGGGGTTTAACGTCCCAAAACCAAGATATGATTATGAGAGACGCCGTAGTGGAGGGCTCCGGAAATTTCGACCACCTGGGGTTCTTTAACGTGCACCTAAATCTAAGTACATGGGCCTCAAACATTTTCGCCTCCATCGAAAATGCAGCCGCCGCGGCCGGGATTCGATCCCGCGACCTTCGGGTCAGCAGTCGAGCGCCATAACCACTAGACCACCGTGGCGGGGCTACATATTTTTAAAAGTGAAGGAAATTTTAAAAGTTCAGGACGTCGTTTTATTAAAAGATCTCGCGATCTCCTTGACCTATCTAATTATTTGTATGGTTTTAAGGAATGTGGATTTTCTTAAAAAATATTTAGTGGCGAAGTACGCTTGAAATATTCCTGAAATAATTTAAGAAACCAAGACTATATGCCCTTTATTGCATTTTCACCGTATCTTTGTACTGATGTGGTCCAAGGAAAAATATTCTGCATGCGGTGTTTATAGACGCTTTCATCGCTAAGCAGTGAATAAAGTGTAGTGAAATTATTTTTTATGACCGAAAATGATGTAATGTTATCCCTCACAAAGCACTCGGCATTTCTTTCTGTCGTCACTTCATCCAAACAGCACGTAGTGCCTCTTGTAGTGGTCACTCGGCACAGGCGGCAGCAAGTTGCGAGGTGTGTGTCGACGGCTGGTGAGCATTCGGAAGCCTTCTCGCCTTGATGCCATGCTTACAAGTACTGAATTTACATTACAATGTGAACATGCTCGGCGGGCCCAATAGAAAACAATGGCTTGGGAGAACAGCTTCCGGTATTGTTGGCACATTGTGCTACGAAGCCGCTTGCACAAATGGTCTACAAAAGAAAATGTATATACAGTGTGTATTATTTTTGGTATGCATGTACATTTTTTTCTCTATGCACAGAGGGCGCTGTAGTACAATGCGCAAACAGTAGTGGAAGCCGTTCTTCGGAGTCCATGTTTTCAATGGGTCCACCGAGCATGCTCACATTGTAATGCAAACTTAGTACTCCTAAACATGGCATAAATGCGGGAAGACTTTCGACTGTTCACCAGCCACCGACAGACACCTCGCATCTTGCCGCCGCCTGTGCACAGTGTCAGCTACAAGAACCACTACGTGATGTGTGGCGAAGGGGCAACGAAAAAAAATTCACGGTGTTTTTAGAGGGATAATATTAACACTCTGTCCTTCCTTAAAAATAATTTCATTACACATTATCCGTTGCTTACAAAGGAAGGCTTCCATCCAATGTCGCTTCTAAAGTATTTTTACGTGGACCGCATTCGTACAAGAAACACTGTCAAAATGGAAAAAAAAATCATATTATTTTTCAGTGGGTTTCTCAATTTCCTTCAAGAAAACTTGGAGCATATGTGACCCCTAAACATTTTTGTACAAGAGTACACTCTCCTTAAATTCATGCGAGTATTTATAGTGATCAGGTAAAGTGCGAGTTCGTTTAATAAAAAATCGTGAACTTTCAAGGTTTCATTTCATTTGAATATATGTAGCTGACAGTGGAACACAAAAATTTCATGTCTTGTAATAGTACGTCCAAACAGAACGCTGTAGTTGCGCAAGCAAGCTTTCTAAGATCAATAGAAAAACAATTTTTCAATAAATTTTTCTATTAAGCTTATAAACTCCCTGAACATGGGGGCATCGGAGTCCCTCAGGTCTATCAATAAAGTTCTTTGTCTGTCTGTCTGTGTACTACACTCGCCTTAATAAAAACTCACAGGCTCCCTTATGCATTTAATTAAGACGACTCGAAGGTGAAAGCCGTCTTCTTTTTCTTCTCTGTCAGTGTACTGATCCTACACCACCCTCTTGCGAAGTCTTTCTCCACATAACGTGGCTTTGCACTGCCTACAGGATCGGAGGCACTGCAAGCTTTGAGCACTCGACCTGGTTTTGCACTACGTGAACGGCCTACCTTTGACCAAACAACGATGCCATGTGTTGACGTCATCATGCGACGTCCTGGAATCGGCATAGTGACGTCACAATGATGTGATAAATTTTGGCGATCTGTGGTAATGGCGACGTCATCACGTGATGATGATTTCTTTGTGTCACTCGTGTTGACGCCGCCGACGGTCAACTTTCGCATTTGATTAGTTAAAATCATCGCCTTAAAGCGGAGTGAAATTTGATGGGGCGCCACGAGAGTGAAAAATGCTTTCAAGCAATCTTTTTTTTTTTTTTGCCAGAAAGCTTCGCGAGTTCCAGCAAAAAGGAAAAATTTTACCAGTAAAATTGGGAATGTCCCAGCGCCATGGACCAGACACTTGGCAGAGAATGGTAACCTTTCGGCGCATTTGCTTGGTACCACAAAGAATATTTTGCTTACAGTGTTTATTGGTCTCAAATCAATGCAGCCTGGCGCGAGAGTCTCTGTAATAAACAACTGTGCCTTATTCTTGATGACCTGAGACAGTTTAATGTGTACTTAAGGGGCTGTTCACTAGCAAACGCGGACACTTTAGTGGGGGGGGGGGGGGAGGGGGGGGGGGGGCTATCTAGCGGCCTGATAGTCATTATCCCAACAATATAAACTGTCAGCCAATGTGACCAGTGCGACTATTTACATTGTTAAACAGCGTCGATATTCGACACGTACCTTCAATATTGTTCTGAGTATACCCCAGATTTAGCATTTCAGGCTAGCAAAAAGGACGAAGTAGCTCACTCTGATTAAGCAACCTCGCGAGAGATAAAAGAGCCATCCATTTACGCTGAAGTAAGATTCATGCCTTTGATGACTTTCGTGGAGAGAAACAAAAACAAAAGCCTCATAACAGTGGACCATAATGCATGCGGATGAAGATACCTATGCGGCGCTGCTTCAAGTTGATTGTTCATTCTTCCCTTCTAGTCAATACGAGCTTGGTAAAACACTACGACAGAAAAAAGAAGAAGAAAAACACCACTCAGCATGCCACTACTATAAATTTATACCACTGAACGCTGTGACTACCGATAAAGCTGAGCGACGCATCGATAAATGCAGGGGCCGAAAGTGAATTGTTGCCCGACAAGCTAGCTAAAGCCAGAAAAGCGAGATGAAGCACTGATGCTGACCTAGAAGCATAAATAACTGAGCAAGCGACCTCAGTCAATGAATTTCGGCCACCATTGGCACAAGTGCGGTCAACCAACCGTTAAGCGAGGGCCATATTACGCGCGCACTTGCGTCATTAACGTCGCCTCCCGCTTATGTCGGCACTTCGTTCTACGCGCGCTTGGGACGAAAAGAAAAAAAATAAACAGGCTGGCCGAGCGAGGACCATATAGCAAAAAATCAAGAAGATAAGAGAGACAAACCAAAGCGCCAAGCTATGCATGTGAAATATGGTAGTCGTGCGAGTGGCCCAAAAATATCAATATTGCGGTAATTAGGCAAGTCATTAGTTGCTCCAGAGCATCTTCGCACTGTTTATCTCGTTGTCCCGAGACCGCTACGAGCTCACATCCTTGTTCATACTGTGTCTACACATTACCGCTTCGTCGACTTCTTATCTCATTCTCCGCCTGATACGCGTTTCGCCGTTTTTCCGCAAAAAAAAAAAGCGCAGCGATAACCCCCAGGTTTCGCGCTTCTGGCCTCAGAAATTGTGTCTGTGCGCTCTCCCCTCCAGAAAAGCTCGCTACCAACAACCAAGCACGTTTTCTTTCTCGCGATAAGGTTCATCGCTCACACGATGCCCGGCAAAGCCAGTCTTTATTGCATGCCAACAGCAGTTTTGTGTGCTTTTTCTGCAAAGCATGCAATAAATGAAGGAGAAAACAGAACAAGATCGCAGACACACACAAAGAAACCAATATACAGCGCAGCTGCGTGCACAAATGACGTTCAGCCTAACGGGCATAAAAATGCCGCACGAGAAGGCAACACTAATTCGCGACATTAATTACGTGCACTAGGGGTCTGTGCCGCCTGCGGTACACCCGGAACGCATGCCTCCTCATAATGTCCGTGAAGGGTTGACTGGCCTTTTGTCCCGCGCATACACGACTCTATTGCATTCTTCGTGGCTGCAAAGAATAGAACCGGAATTTGCTGACTGAAAGAAAAATAAGGTATTTTGGGCACGTCTGAAGGAACTCTTAAGCATCGATTGCCAACTAATAGATTGGGATCGCGGCGAAAAAATGTGCAGCAATAGCGCTCCTTTCTCTTAATGGCAATCAGGGCTCTCTTAGCAACTCGATATATTACACAGCTTGCTTACTTCCCTCCTGGAAATTGCCCCATCATCACCGGTTAATGTATGGTTCGTGTTTAGAGAGTTGCAAGCTCAGCTCGATGAATGCAACAGCTCAGAAACATGGCCTACTCTGCCACATTTGTGGTGGCAGCTCCGCATATTAGCATACTTCAATACTGAGAGCATTAGAGTGACAAATTACTCACCACTTCAATAATTCCTGTGATATCTTAATATCATAAATAGAAAACGAGTTTACAGTTAGAATTCCTACGCCCCCTTTTAAAACAAGCAAAGTTACAGGCACGATCACTTCCGTAAATTAAGAATAAAAAGAACATGCGCAGCTTCAGCAGACCTAACATCGCGAATGCTGATTAACGTCGCGAATGCTGCTTGCGTCAATGCGCCTTTTCTCCTTTTTCGCCAACTGTCGGTGCACTCTTCCTCCTCTCCCATCCACTCCACCTGTGCCCGAGCGCACGCTACCATTGGTCGAATCCTTTCACCGGCGCAGCCAATCACGCTCCTGCTCACTCCTCCTCTTCACACCACCTGATCCGCTTCCGCACAGATTCGCCTTTGCTCTCCTCCTCTCAACCCAGCTTCACCCCCTCCGCGTCACTACCCTTTCTCTGCCAGGCTCCACTCACTGCAATAGGCTTCCCTCTCACCTACTAAGGTTTAGCCAGGGCTGCCCCTCTCATTAGGCTTCACTCTCGCAGCTGGGCTAAAAAGTCCGGACGACGGATGCCCAGAGACTTACCTCGGCTTTAAGGGGTTGGTTGGTTTGGTCCTAGGGGAATGGCTCAACCGTCAACGGGGTATCGGCCACGAAGCGTGCGGCTTCACTAAAGGAGTTCACACATCGACTGCCGCAAAAATTTTTAGAATCCGTCGAGTACGAGCGGAGTTACACAGATTTATCGCATACTTTAAGGGCTTTCTCTCTCCTTTCTTACCAGCGAGCGCGCTGAAAGCTAAGCAGGGTTGGGGGAGGGGAGACGGGGAGAGTATCAGAAAGCGGTAAGAAGCTACATCCGTTTGTCAGCGCGCGTCATGACCTTGAGCACTTTATGTTATCTTATTTTATTTTCTTCAAACGTGTGGCTTGCTTTCAGTGTGATCGCTTCTGCGTGCACGGGCACGTCAGGGCATCCCGCGGCGGTCACGGTACGAGGGTGGTCTGAAAAGCTCTCGGCCTGATGTAGAAAAAGCGTTTTGGACCTTCAAAATTATTTTTATTTTTCAACATAGTCTCCTCTCAACTCACCACACTTGGTCCATCGATGTTCCAGAGCCAGGATTCCGTCCTTAAAATGACTTTGTGGAAGTCCTGAAAAGTACTCATCCACAGCACCAATCGCTTCTTCATTTGATGAAAAACGTTGCCCACTGAGAAAGATCTTGAGTTTTGGGAACAGGTGGTAGTCCGACGGGGCCAAGTCTGGAGAATAGGGTGGGTGCTCCAACAATTCGTACTTCAAATCATGAAATTTAGCCATTGCAAGATGTCCTTTGTGCACCGGTGCATTGTCCTGATGAAAGATGATTTTCTTCTTCTGCAAACCTGGTCTTTCCTCACGAATTTTCTGATTCAGTTAAGTCAAAAGGTCAGAATAATACTCCCCAGTTGTGGTTTTAGCCTTTTCAAGATAATCCACAGGCAGAATGCCTTTAGCGTCCCATAAAACAGAGGCCATCACCTTTCCTGCGGAGAGAACTGACTTGGCTTTCTTTGGTGCAGAGGACCCGGCTTCAGTTCACTGCTTTGATTGTTGTTTCGATTCCGGTGTGTAATGGTGAATCCAAGTTTCATCTATTGTTATAAATCTGCGCAAAATGTCCACTGGATTTTTGTTACACAGCTCCAAAGCATGCTGTGAGATCGTCATGCGGTTGCGTTTTTGCTGAGGAGTAAGGATTCACGGCACCCATCTTGCACAGAGCTTGTTCATGTGTAGTTCGTTATGCAAAATGAGACATACACTTCCCACTGAGATGCCAACAGCCTCGGCAATTTCACGCAATCACTCTCCTGTCTTCCAAAACCATATCGTGCACACGGTCAATCAATTCAGGAGTTGTTGCACTTTTTGGGCGCTCTTCGCGTGGGTCATCTTCAATGCTCTTTCTCCCCCGCTTAAACTCAGCAGCTCATTTCTTGACTGTGGAGTATGAAGGTGAATCTTGCTTGTAAACTATAACAAACCTTTGGTGAATTTCATTCGGAGATAAACCTTCTTTTACAAAGAACTTTATCACCGCACGGTGCTCAAGCTTCTCCATGCCTTCCGGTGCTTCACATTACACCCACTGTGATCGATTGTCAAAGCCAAACTGCTGATCGGCACTAGATGGCGTTTCATCTGAGACTTCCAGAGACTTGTATGAACGTACACATAAGTTCTACAAGTTCTCACTCGCGTGATTCTTAATGAGGCCGAGAACTTTTCAGACCACCCTCGTACCTACGCATCCTAATGCTCAAATCAGCCAATGGCCGTGGACTTTGGGTATACAGCGTGGTCATTTGGATTTATGGCATCATTAGTCGATAGAATAGCGAGCGATTTCTAGCTGACCTTGAGAATTAATAGTAAATTTCAGGCCGCGTGCTGAGCTGTAATGTTTAGCTCACATGTTCTCAGGTGCCTCTACTACCGATCGGCAGCGTTTTCTGACCATGCTGAAGAAGTGTTGCAGAGCCTCTTTAGACATGTCCGCTGTTAAAAAAAAGCAAACGCAAATGTAAGCTGGACAATGGACGCAGCTAATAAATACGTGTCAGCAGACCAGCCGGCGACACTTGACAGATTTCCGAAGCTCGAGAAGCGCATTAACGCGAGGACACGGGAGTCGGCGGGAGTCGGAGCGGACAATTAAAGATGACTATGGTATGCAATATGCAGGGACCCGGCTAGGACTAGCGACGCTGTGCTCACCCAAAACTCAACGCGGAGCAAACGCGATACGCCTCTGACCCACCGATGTATTTGTTGCTAGGCTCCCTCAGGCAAAAATCGATTGCCTTCCCACTCTCCGGCGATCAACGTAACGCTTTTATATATATTGTTACGGGTACGGTTGAATTATGTTTATTTACAGGGCGAGGTTGATGGTCAGGGAATGATGGCGTCGGAAGGCTCGACAAGTTCACGTCCTCTCCCTCTTCTTCTCGCTCGGCTCATACCCGTTTCATTCCCCGGTTCCCAGACGAAGCCCGCTGGCGCTGGACGAGTCCGAATCACTTAGTATGTGTAGAGTGAAGCCGCTTAAGACGGGCAACATGTACCAGCTGGGTCCGGCTTGACCGACGGCCAGCTGACGTCGAGCGCGCCACCACGTACGTCAAATCGCTCAAGCGATCAACGATGACGAACGGGCCCGTGTACTGGGGTAAAAACTTTTCGCATAAGCCACGTTTACGTTGCGGGGTCCACAACCACACGAAGTCTCCTTTACAGTTCTTCACGCGCGCTGACGTAGCGCATCGGAGAAGCTCTGTAGAATCATTTTGTCCGGTCAGCACACCCTATCGTCGTTTGGTTCAGTGCTATTTTTCCGATAACTGACCCGAGTGTATCTGCCAAAGAGTGGAGGACCAAAAAAATACGACGGCAGAGAGCTGGGAGTTCTGAACGTGCATATGGTGGGTGTTTGTGTATTCTGAATTTATTTCTATTCCTAATATATTTTTATGTATACTTAAGAGTAATCTTGTGATTTGTTCCGAGGTATTCGATGCATAAAAGGGTTCGGAAGTTGTAGCTCGTAATCGTCAAGTGAGCTCAGAAGTGAGCTATAAAAAATAATTCAGGTCGTGCAGATCTCTATTTCCACTAACCTCTGGTGAATAAATTTCGCGGTTGTATCATCGGTGCTTCACGATCCCTGCATTCAGTAGAACTCAGCTCTTAGATTTAAATTTGCGAGGAAGAATTGTAAAATCAGACAGCAAAATCTGTCAAGAGGGCAGTGAAATAATAAGAGAAGGCACGATGGACTTAGTAAATAAATGAACATAAAAAAATCCAGCTCAAAGTATAGAAAATTGACGCTTTGAACATTGGCAACAAGAAAGCAACCCCGCAGTACACATTTTAGGTATATTTTTATTTTTTTAATATTTACGTATGAATACTGCAACCCTCACTTAAGGTTTTAGCAGAGTGGATATGCATTTGCTGAATTTACAAATTCCCAAGCACATAAGAATAAAACAGGGAAGGTAAGTATAAGGTTTCTAAAAAAAACAGAAACAATTATTCACAATAAACACGCAAAAGTGCATATAATGAAATCAGCACTACATTCAGGATAATCATTACTGGAGAATAATCGGTAGAGTGATTCAAATAAACAAGTACATGCAATGAAACTCAGATAACCGCTAATGGAGGTGAGTAGCAAAGAAGTTTAAAGATGGCTGTGAAACAACTTCGTTTGTAAGTTTGTTCCATTCGGTGATTGTCCTAGGGAGACACGAGTATTCAAGTGTTATTACGGGTGGAAAAGAACCAGAGGCGTGCCTTTGCCTTGTGGCATATCCTAACGAGAAATGAAGCATATGTGATATGCTTAACTTAAAGTAACCTGTAACTTTACTTTAAACAAAAATTTCAATCTCAAAACTTTATTTCTCTGTGTAGATGGTTATCACTCGTAGGCTATTATAAACTGTGTGCTGCTTTTTGTCTCCGCGGTTATCTCTCGCCTTCGCTTCCCTCTTCCCCCTTTCCGTGGCGTAGAGAAGCAAGAGAGAAGTTTCTCTTCAGGTTAAACGTCCTCGATTTTCCATCATGTCTTTCTATCTTTCTTTGCTTTAAAATCGGTGACTGGTATTTCTCGGCAACTTTATGAAGCATTTACCTCAAATCAAGAGCATTCACCATTCTCACCGTGAACGCCGCCACTCCTATAAATGCTGGCGACATCAAGAGCGAAACAAAGTTTAAACCTCGCCTCCCATAGGGGGCGCTATGTACACACTGAAAAGACGATGCGCAGTGCATTGCACATGCGGTTTCTCAACAACAGAACTTATTTTCAGAGCGTACGCGATCGGGTGAACGAATGCGACGCGCAGTCGAAGCGTACATCGCTAATGTACGCTGGGCTCTGGGCATGGATTACAACACCATCACGAGAACATAAAGAACAAAAATGGAAGACCGCCAGCGAGACACAATGAATGACGTGCCAAACGAGCGTTCGTAAATTTGCGCCCACTTCACCCCCCCAAAAAAAGAAACGAAGGACTTATAAGGGTGAAGCAAGGACAAATAAATAAGGAAGCGGCTGTTTAGGCGGGCGAGATGAAAGGAGTAAATTGCGTGGCGCGCGGTTTTCCGAAGTCGAGTGGGAAGTTTGAGCGCGTACGTTACGTCGGATCCAATTTACGTCCCGGTCTGCATTGAAGATACGAGGCTGTTGTGTGCTTTTCCGTGGGTGAGGACGGCGCCGTGGTAATCCACTTATCGGCTCTTGCGGATGCCAGCGTCGTAGATTTAGCTGCGACGGACATGCTGCGGCGACGCGAAGCGCTGCAGTAGCGTACATCAAAGCGCGTTTGAGTACGACACCGCTTATAGATTGGAATACCCGACCAGACAGCTCATGCGTGGATCGTCGTTGCCTGCACCTATGTTTAATTTGTTAACAGCGATTATCAAGGCAAAACTGCAGTGATATGTGCGTCCTTTTATAGCGCCCTTATGTTAAGTCTTCCTATCCTGCGGCGAAGATCTGACTAAACTAGTACTGACTAACGAAAGCGACCGATAACTTCGCAGACCGATATGCATGTGAATGCGCCGTATTTAGATTCTAGCAAGAATGACCAGATGAAGCCAGTAGATATTGGTCTTCGCTAACCTACTTGCTTTCACTAATTCTTTGCGCCTCTGAATCCTCATTGCGGCTTTAACTCTTAGCGCAATTCACTCTAGCACAAAGCGACGATACTATAGGTACTGTAGATTAGAAATCGCTGTAGCAACATCGCACATGCGAGTTGTCTACAGTGACGCTGCGACTTTCACAAAGGCAAACTGAGAGTCACGCAGATTCCGCTTTTTTTTAAGATTTTTTTTATCACGTGAGCGCGCCAAGCACGAAGTGAACATGCAGCTCACGCGCCGATCGATCCCAGATACGCGCGGGTGGTCATGTGACTTTTGGCCGCAGATGAGTCGGCCAAAATTTGACTCCAGGCGCGCGGGTGGCTCCAGGCTTTTTTGCTTTGTGGGCTTTTTCGTACACGCGCCGGCTCTTTGGCACGTGACCCTTCTCAAGAGAAACAAGGCTTTCGCCTCAATGAAAAAAAAAAGTATCTTTAGGACGAGGGCGCTATTTTGCCTACGCATAGCCACAATATCTATTATCCCGTCACTCTGGCTCGGCGCAGCTCAAAACGTTACGAATTTCCTGCTTCGTATGCAGAACAATGCGGAAGTCAGCCCAAGTGGAGTTGTGTTGTTGAATAAGGTCCTTCGAGTTCATTGATGCGATAGACATGAGTGACCCGAAAGGAAGCACTCGGGAGGAAACGAAATGCCCATGAGACGGCAGACCCTCGCGGTCGTTCTTGGAAAGCAAGTACCGTGCAAATAAATGTGCATAAAGCCTTTTCGAGACTGTTTTGCCCTCGAATGCAGGAATATGAAATCATTCTAAACGTTTGCATTATTCGTTCTTTCTTTGCCTGCTTATTTTCTAACGAAGAATTCAGGAAGCTTTTGTCAGATGCTCCGAAGCTGCACTTCCGAAGGGTGGAAGGGACCGCGTCTCAAAGAACCGACAGCGATTGTCGTTTTGGCCGCAGGGTCTCCCCACCATCATAGAGATTGCGTTTTGAATCGCTTTGTCGGACCCTCTAAGATGTCTTTATTAGCAGAAGTATATAGTATTTCTGTGCTTATTATATCTGAGTTGGCACTGGACAACTTAACGAGAGACCCAGCACTGCATCATGCAAAAGCTGCGACGAGTTCTCTTGTTAGTCCGTAGCAAGGGAACGCATAAAAATACGTGTGCAAGAAAGGATAAACAACGGGGGGCTTTGTACGTGCCTACGTTAATCATAATTGTCGTAGTTTCACGTCCCAAAACCACGATATGATTATGAGGGACGCCGTAGCGGAGGGCTCCGGATATTTCGACCACCTGGGGTGTTTTAAAGAGGGACTACGGTGCATTTTCGACCATATTCAGATAATACCGCTTTCAAATAGTATTAGCAGTCTTGTAACAGCTAGGGTGATTCAGTTTGCTGAGAGGCTCGTCAATAATTTTCAATAAGGAATAAACGATGAGTCGAAACCGAAACAGCTGCTCTGTGCTGGGTATGCGATGACGTCACGAAATACGCTACACGCCGCTACGGCTTGCCAGGGTGTAAACATAGCACACGTTCTTCTTCTATCGCGTGAAAAGCAAGCTGGCGATGCCATCCGAAGCGGAATCAAGCTCTGCCAACCCGTCTCAACTCACCAGTGACGAGTTCAGCTATGATTACCATAGAGTTAATATACTGACTCTAGAGGAAAAGCTCCCCATAGGGCCCATGCATTGAAACATATAACCACATGGGTTCCGCCATGATGGAACAAAACGATCGTTGCCAGCGTTGCCAGACCCTGAGACGCTCGCTATATTTGACGCTAGTGATCAGTTTTAATCTACCAACCTAAGCCAGCTACGCGCTGTTCAGAGAACATCAGTTGTGTTTTGATGCGTGAAGCCGTGTGTTAGTGTACGGTTGTCTGCTGGTCCGGTTGATAACAGTTAAAATTTCCACCTGTTTGTGCACGGTTTTTACTAGGCACTCCCTACCAAAGTTTCTCCGTTCGCTGGCACAAAGGTCACTCTACAGATTCGCAGCTCGAAGCAATGTCCGTAGGCCGTGGTCGCGCGCTGACTCGACTTGCAATGGCGAGACACCTGTATCCACGTTCTTTTTCAGCTCATTGCTGCCGCACTTCAGCGCAGAGAGCCGTAAAGCAGAAAAATGTTGATTGCATCATGCAGCGGCGAATGTGAGTGAGACATCTCCCGAAAGCTTCAATCGAAACTAAAGTTACACGGCCCACGAAGCTTTATCGCCGTTAAAAAGTATTAAACAAAATCGGTTGCGACTAGTTCGTACATAACTTTCAGGGCTTGTCTCATCTCTTCTTTGCCGTCCGTCCTGGTTTGCACTGGTGCACTGAAGTTTCCAGCTCGAAAGAAAAAAGGGCTGTCACATGAAGTCGAGTGGTATGCGGCGACAGAAAACGCACACAACGGGACACTATGACAACTACGAGATACACGACGCGAACGAAGTTTCAGGAGCTGGCTTTAACACGACGCGCAAACCGGCGCAATCGGCCGCAAGCACACACTCGCGTACTCGCGAGTGTTGATATGGTGGTGCCATCTAGTTAACCAGCCTGCAAACGCTCTTTTCCGCGCGCAGTAAATTGCATAAATAGCCGTCGTATTCTTTCGTAGAAGTATTCAAAATAAACACAAAACAATATCCGCAAGTTTTTAATTGCGAAGATGCTTGTTTAGGATTGATATGTGATGGCAAGAATGACAACGTTCCAAGATGTCAGCGTTCTTGTGGTTATAGGTCTCGCGGCCCAGCTTTTCCTCTAGAGTCAGTATATTAACTCTATGATGATTACAGCTGCTATCTGAGCGCGGCAGCATCGCCTTTTGATGTCGATCCGCCGGCGCGTGAAGTAGCTGACGTGCCCCGCATCCATTTCCCCGTTGCTCAATATTGTGCGTGCTTACTGTAAGACCTGATGTCAACGAAGACTGACCTAAGACTAACGCAGTATAAATCTAGTTTATTGAAAAAAAAATAGCACTTTACAAACTCTAGCAGGATTACAGGCCACCTTAATAAAGTACAATATACGCAAACGAGCGGAATGGCAAATTAGGAAATGGCTCACTAATTACGGTAAACAAATTCTTCGGTACACGCTACCAGCATTGTTAAACAGAAGTACTAAAGAGCAGCTTTTTAACATTACAGAAACCTCATTTAAAGAACTGCGAAGACTGTTTACCACAATATCCTTGGCATGAACTTGCTTTCAAAACGTCGTCCTCTATTTCTTTTCGTTTTCGCTGTGTTCTCAAAGGAAAAATTTTTGAGTTTCTTTGTGGTCTATGCAAGCACGCTTCCTTCTTCCATGGAAATGAGCCATGTGCAATATATTATGTGTGCATTTTGTTGCTGTAGTTGTTGTTTGTAGCCACCGTTTACGCTGACATACGCGTAGGGTGCCCAGGACACCCTCAAGCTTTTTTTTCCCCTGGTCTCCCGCAACATTCTTGTTATAAATAAATCAATAAATAAAAAAATAAAAATAAAACGCGCTATGCAGCTAAAAAAAACCGAACTTTGCTCGCGTCGTCGTCGCCTCGTAGAAGAAAGAGCGCGTTGCAACCGTCTGCTGGGCGAGGTGGGGGCGGAAAAGAGTAGGCCCGTTACGTCACATGAGTAGTATCAATTCATCTTTTGGTTGATGCAGCATTTAATAATAATAATATCTGGGGTTTAACGTCCCAAAACCACGATATGATTATGAGAGACGCCGTAGTGGAGGGCTCCGGAAATTTTGACCACCTGGGGTTCTTTAACGTGCGCCTAAATCTAAGTACACGGGCCTCAAACATTCTCGCCTCCATCGAAAATGCGGCCGCCGCGGCCGGGATTCGATCCCGCGACCTTCGGGTCAGCAGTCGAGCGCCATAACCACTAGACCACCATGGCGGGGCGATGCAGCATTTATTTATCATGTTACCGTGTGCAAAGCATCAGACGAACCGCCAAACCATTTCTATGACAGAGCTGAAGCAATTACGTCTTGAGCGACATATATGCGTGGCATGAATGGTCCTGGTGCGTTATTCTCTTGTCGGGGGAACGACTTCTCTATTCGCGTACGCTATTTCAGCAGGATTTTGATTTTCAATAAAGTTCGTTACAATAACATGATGAGTGGCCGTTTCACCCAAATTGTCAGTAATTGACAGCAAGCTGGCGCTGATCGAAGCGTAGACGGCCTAACAGCCGGAGACGCACAGTGCGGTCGTCCGAGGTCCGTCTTCGGCGGAAACTAATATGCGACCAATTTTTAAAATTCGTTTTCTAAAAAACTAAATGACTTACGGTTGTATAATTTGGCACGCATCATCAGGGTACTAAAGAGAACATATGTTGAACGTTTCATTGAAATCGGTGAATATAAAAAAGTCGCCGGAGTTCCCCTTTAACATGCACCTAAATCTAAGTACACGGGCTTCAAACATTTTCGTCTCCGTCGAAAAGTACGCGCGTAAGTCGGCGTGTCCTACGCGTGCGATAAGTTTTTATTATTGTTCCCGTCCACTTTCATCTGATATCAGTTATTTCGGGGCTTGACGCAAAAACTTTTATTCGGCAATGTGCAGGAATGAGATATCTTATTCCACACTTTGTTTTCGTAATTGCCTCCTCCTCCTTCGTCTTCGTGGTTAGAGGAGAGTGTACACCGCATTCGCATACACGCGCTAAAGTAGGCAGTTGTTGCCTTGAACGAGAAAGGACCCCCTGTTGAAACGTTGGCTCCTGCGACGCCCCTTCTTCAAGGACGTTTCATGCCTTCTTCTTGTTTCTTATTGCAGGAAAAATGTTCATATAATAATGTTCCTAGGATACTATAACCAAATACATTAGCTAAGTTGAAATATGTTTTATAACGAAACAGGACAACCTTAATTTTCAAGCCATGTTTCATTGTCAGCTGTGTCAAATTAGGAAGATGTCAATGACGGTTAGGATATCCGTGGACACACATACAGAGTCCTTCCATTACATTCCCTACGATATTTCTGGGTGCTCTTTCCGACAAATGGGACTTCTGTTCCGAAAATTTCAGAAACACATTCGACTGTGCTGAGCGAAACAGGAAAGTTTCAATCCTTAAAGAGGCAGCCACTCGAGAAGGATGTCGGCTTCGATTTAACGATAAATGTTTTCAGAAGAAAGTTACCGGCTATGCCGGCTTTATTGTGTCTCATAATGACGGTTGGTCAGCGCCTCCCAGCATGTCCATGCGGCAACGCTGCCGTCTTATAAGCTTCTGGCATGCGCCTGGAGTATTACACCATACCTTGCCGCGGTGAACTGCTAGCAATATTAATATTGATACCTTCATTGGACGCACTGCTCTCACGGAATTGAGATATAAAGAATTCAGTTTTGATGTAACGTTGTCCAACGGTGCTTCGTTTGGTTTAGTGCCGCGCCGCGTGTGAGGCAGAGTTCCATTAGGCGCTACGAAGCCTCGGGACGCTCCGCCGACAGCACCAGCAAGAGCCAATTGATACAAATGTTTTAAAGGCTTGGTTTTATCTTTTGTGCCATCGCGAATTCAGTGGCACCAATCGCAAAATGTGGCATAGCATACCCTATTTAAACCACTTCCTTTTCTCGACCCACCAAAATGAGGAGCTTAGGGAAAAAAATTCCTGAAGCTAAACATCAGGACATGAGCCCCGTCGTAGACTGCATGGCTTTCTCCTTGGCTTCATTTTCTTCTGTAGTCGTGCACAGTTGCCTGCAAATTATCCCAGCAGAAGCAACACCGGCAAGCCGTGGTCTCGCCGTCTCCAGCTATTTTGTTACCTTGTACTTCACTTGTGCTACAAACACTGGACAAACCGTTATATATATATATATATATATATATATATATATATATATATATATATATTGTAGCGAAGCTTATTGGAACCCTGAAGTGGGTCGTCCTCTCCGGCCCCTTCTAGTGGGTTGCCCTCTTCGGACAGAGCGCAGCTCGCGCAGAGTCGGCCCCGCCTTGACTGTCGCTGTCGATCATCTTCGCCGAGTGTCCGCCAATAAACATCTTTATAATTTGGTGGAGAGTGCTGTGCCCTTCATACAACTACGGTCAGCATTCAATGCCCTTGGAGCTGCGATCCCGTGCCGTGCCGTCTACCATGACTCAAGATGCCGCCCAGCAAACGCCTCCCCCTGCACCGACATCCTGTCCCGGTGTCCCCCGCATCCGCGACCCTCCTGTTTTCACCGGCGCGGATGGCACCGACGTCGAGGACTGGCTCGCGATTTACGAGCGTGTCAGCGTACCCAATAAATGGGACGAGGCCGGAAAACTAAGCAACCTGGTTTTCTACCTCGCGGGTGTCGCGAGCCTATGGTACAACAACCACGCTTCCGATTTCACTACGTGGTCCGCTTTCAAGACCGCCATCGTCGACGTGTTTGGCCGCCCTGCCGTTCGTAAGCTGCAAGCTGAACAGCGTTTACGTGAACGAGCCCAGCAGTCCGGCGAGTCTTTCACGAGTTACATTGAAGACGTCCTGGACTTGTGCAAGAAAGCCAATGCGACCATGCCTGAGTCTGACAAGATCCGGAACGTCATGAAAGGCATCGACGACGATGCCTTCACCATGCTGCTCGCAAAAAACCCTAGCACTGTGGCTGAGGTCATCACACTGTGCCAAAGCTACGAGGAGCTGCGCCGGCAGCGGCTGATGACGCGTCGACCTCCATCACGCGACGCCGATCTCGCTGGCATGTCGGCCATTTCGGACCACTCCGTCTTGCTCGCCGAAATCAAGTCCTTCGTGCGCGAGGAGATTGCCCGCCAGTTCTCCCTACTGGCATTCGCTCACCCGCAGCCTGTTGAACAGCCGTCGAGCACACTGCTGCCTCCCCTACGCCGGGCTATTGAGCAGGAAATCGCAGAGGTCATGCCGGAATACCACCAGCCCCCTCGGGCGACTGTGCCGCTCAGTTACGCGCAAGTTGTCGCCAGGCCGCCTCCAGCGATTCCTGTGGTTCCCCCACATACTTACGCCGGAGCCGTCGCAAGGCCTCAGGCCTTCGAAGAGAGTGTGCCGGCTGCGTACGCCGACGTCATCCATACGCCACGACTGCAGCCCACCATGCAGTCATATCAGCAGCCACCCCGACCCTCGCGTCCTGCGACATGGATGGGACCTAGCCCGGCAAGCCGATGGCGCACTTCCGACAACCGCCCCATCTGCTTTGCGTGCGGTTGCGCCGGTCATGTCGCCCGCTATTGCAATCGCATGCAGGTGCCTCGATTCGGATCGACCGTCACCAGCCAGTCCAGCCGCCCATACTACGAGCCGCCACCTATGTCACCGACGTCACGCCCGTCTCCATCTACCCGCCGTTCGCCGTCCCCAAGACGCCGCTCACTGTCACCGATGCGGCCCCGCCCGGTCGCGCGCGACCAGGAAAACTAGTCGTCGCAGTCCAAGAGGCAAGGGCTGCGACGCTATCGAACTGCCAAAGCCCTCAGCATAGCCCATCGAACGTAGTAGACGTGTTTGTAGATGGCGTGCGCACATTGGCCCTTGTGGACACTGGAGCTGCCGTATCCGTTATGGACGCTAAATTTAGCCGACTACTACGAAAAGTGACAACGCCGCTTTCCGGGCTCTCCCTCCGTACAGCCAGCGCCCAAAGTATTCACCCGACAGCGGTGTGTACAGCCCGTGTCATCATTCAGGACGCTCTGTACGCCGTCGAATTCATCATCATTTCTTCATGCTCTCACGACGTCATCCTGGGTTGGGATTTTCTCGCTCGCCACGATGCCGTAATTCGTTGCGCACCAGCCGAAATCGAGCTCTCACCATTCTCCAATTTGACGCCGGCGAATAGTCCATCGGCTACGACCAAGGTACTCGTCAAAGACGACACAACAGTTCCTGCAAACTCGTCAACGGCTGTGTCCGTCTATTGCACCGGTCTCTCCGACACCGTTGCACTCCTTTCTCCCTCTGACCGCGTTTTCACCAGGAAAGGTTTGCTGGTGCCATTTGCGACCGTGCAAGTCACTCAGGGCGACACCGATATTTTCGTTACGAACCCATCCCCGTACATTGTTACGTTGGTGCGAGGGGAATGTCTCGGCAGAGCGGAAGCCCTCGAAGACGCACAAGTTATGGACGCACCGGGTGACACGCACTGTGCCAGCTCCCGTACGCTCAGTGCTGTTACCACATCCGACTCGTCACCCGCTGACGTGTTTGCTTCCTCCATTGCTGACAACCTTACGTCGGTCCAGCGTTCCCAGCTTCTGTGCCTGTTGGAAGAATTTCGTTCTTCGTTCGATGTCGCGCAAACTTCTCTCGGCCGCACGTCTGCTGTCACGCATCGCATCGACACTGGCGCCCAACCACCACTGCGGCAACGTCCATATCGCGTGTCGCCAACAGAGCGTCGTGTATTACCGAGCAAGTCGAAGACATGCTTCGCCGCGATGTTATTCGACCCTCAAACAGCCCATGGGCGTCTCCAGTCGTTCTCGTTGCGAAGAAGGACGGCTCTGTGCGGTTTTGCGTGGACTACCGACGACTCAATAAGATCACCCGCAAAGACGTTTATCCCCTCCCTCGAATAGACGACGCCATTGACAGCCTGCAAGGAGCAGAATTCTTTTCATCGCTCGATTTGCGCTCAGGGTACTGGCAAGTCCCCATGGCTGATGACGCTCGACCGAAGACAGCGTTTGTCACACCCGACGGCTTGTACGAATTCAACGTCATGCCGTTTGGGCTGTGTAATGCGCCCGCGACCTTTGAGCGCATGATGGACACCGTTCTGCGCAACTTGAAATGGCACACGTGCCTGTGCTACCTCGACGACGTCGTCGTTTTCGCCCCGGACTTCTCCACGCATCTTCAACGTCTGCGGCTTGTTTTGACGCGTTTGAGCGACGCCGGGCTACAACTGAACCTAAAGAAGTGCCGATTTGCAGCAAGGCAGCTGACAATACTAGGCTACGTCGTATCCAAGGACGGAATTCTCCCCGATCCAGCCAAGCTTCGGGCCGTGACAGAGTTCCCCAAACCTACGTCCGTCAAAGAACTGCGCAGTTTCGTAGGACTATGCTCCTACTTTCGGCGCTTCATACGAAACTTCGCGACCATCATATCGCCGCTGACGAAGCTCCTTGGCAGCAACGGGCCCCTCAATACGTGGTCGTCAGAGTGCGACGCCGCTTTCGCGAAGCTCCGTCGTTTGTTGACGTCTCCTCCGATACTACGCCACTACGACCCTGCGGCCCCTACAGAGGTACACACGGACGCCAGCGGTGTGGGCCTCGGCGCTGTCCTTGCACAGCGCAAACCTGGGTTTCCGGAATATGTCGTGGCATATGCAAGTCGCACGCTTACTAAAGCCGAGACCAATTACACCGTCACGGAGAAAGAATGCCTGGCAATCATCTGGGCCCTTACGAAGTTCCGACCTTATTTGTATGGTCGCCCATTTGATGTCGTCACCGACCATCATGCGCTGTGCTGGTTGTCGTCATTGAAAGATCCCTCAGGCCGTCTCGCCCGTTGGGCACTTCGCCTGCAAGACTACGACATCCGCGTACTGTACCGCAACGGACGCCAGCATGCTGACGCCGACGCCCTGTCGCGCTCTCCCTTGCCTGACGACAGTGCCCACAGCTCAGTGTCTCCCCTTGCCGTTTCTTCCATCGACATTCAAACCATGGCTACCGAACAGCGCAAGGATCGCTGGATTGCCTCGCTGATAGACTTGCTGGCTGATCCGTCGGCAACACCACCCACTCGCGCGTTGCGTCGTCAACTCCACCATTTCGCCGTTCGCGACGACCTCCTCCATCGACGCAACTACAGCGGCGACGGCCGCCAGTGGCTACTAGTAATACCCCGAAGTCTGCGTTCTGACATATGCGAGTCGTTCCACTCTGATCCGCAGTGTGCGCATTCTGGGGTATCGAAAACTTACCACCGCATCCGCCAACGGTACTTTTGGCGAGGGATGTACCGCTACGTGCAGAAGTTCGTCCGCTCCTGCATCGATTGTCAGCGCCGCAAGACTTCAACGCACCTGTCGCCGACAGGTCTGCAACCTCTACCTTGCCCTGACCGGCCGTTTGGGCGTGTTGGCATCGATTTGTATGGGCCACTTCCTCTGACGTCCGCTGGTAACCGCTGGGCCATCGTCGCTGTAGACCACCTCACGCGATACGCCGAAACTGCCGCCCTCCCAGCGGCTACAGCGCGCGATGTGGCCTCCTTCCTGCTCCACCGATTCATGCTACGTCACGGTCCACCTCAGGAGCTGCTGAGTGATGGAGGCCGTGTCTTCTTGTCAGAAGTCGTCGAAGCCATTCTAAAGGAGTGCAACGTTGTTCACCGCAAAACTACTGCTTACCACCCGCAGACGAATGGCCTCACCGAACGCTTTAACCGTACGCTCGGCGACATGCTCTCCATGTACGTCGCCGCCGATCACACCAATTGGGATGCCATTCTGCCTTTCGTCACCTACGCCTATAATACCGCCCCTCAGAGCACTACTGGTTTCTCCCCCTTTTTCTTATTGTACGGCAGACACCCGTCGCACACAATCGACACAATCCTTCCATACAAGCCGGATCGGTCTGAGTGTGCGCCGATTTCTGCTACCGCCCGACTTGCTGAAGAGTGTCGCGAACTTGCCAAGACCTTCACTACGCATGACCAAGAGCGGCAGAGGAGCATTAGCGGTGACAGAATCACTTCTGAGCCGACGTTCCTCCCTGGAGCGCTCGTATGGCTCTCGATCCCTACCACTGCACCTGGCCTCTCTTCAAAACTACTGCCCAAATACGAAGGCCCCTACCGTGTCATTGAACGCACATCTCCTGTAAACTACCTGATCGAACCCATCGATCCATCCTCGGACATGCGCCGTCGAGGGCGCGACATTGTAAACGTGGAGCGCCTCAAGGCGTACCATGACCCGCTCATTGTGACAAGTTGTTAGGTCGCCAGGCGGCTCCCTTTTCGCACCCGGAGTAATTGTAGCGAAGCTTATTGGAACCCTGAAGTGGGTCGTCCTCTCCGGCCCCTTCTAGTGGGTTGCCCTCTTCGGACAGAGCGCAGCTCGCGCAGAGTCGGCCCCGCCTTGACTGTCGCTGTCGATCATCTTCGCCGAGTGTCCGCCAATAAACATCTTTATAATATATATATATATATATATATATATATATATATATATATATATATATATATATATATATATATATATATATATATATATATATACTCATACGCATGACGGATGCACCCCTATCTTTCGTGATATCATTTGTATTTTCCAGCAAAACGAGCAGGCTACTAGAGAGATTGTTGAGGCTTACTACATCAACAAAGAAAGTCAACCGATGTGGTGTAAGCATGCGTTCAACAGCACTGCATGGCAATGAAATTTCTTTCCTGAATCGCTTCATTACACAATAAAATACTGTACATGTGATCGCCGCTTTAATCTTTGTAACCTTTTGTAATCTTCGCAAGTGCACAAAATTTGCTGTCAATGATGTAAGAACACGTCGTACATGGTCGTGGTTCAAAATAGTGTGCGCAGTTACTAATATAGTTAACTGCGAGACGGCGCTGTGCCAAGTGTGTTCCTTCTTGTCTTGTATCTTCGTTTCCTGCGCTTCACATTTCGATATGCGCAAGAATACACAATGACCGCTTCGTCTTACGAATTCATCCGGGGAAACAAGAAATTTCCTGAGCACATCACCATCTCATTTTTGAAAGATCCAAACATGAACAAATTAATATCACATATTATTGCGGCTATTCACGAACATTTATGTAACTCTCGTGAGGCACATCACACGAATCATCAACGTGTTTGTAATGCTCACCTAGAATACGTCTTCGTAATGATCCCCTAGAATGTCCTCCTCCAAGATGTCACTAAAGGCAGGGACTCCCAGTTGACGTCATTAAAGCGAATTTCCAGCTAATTTCATTTTAGAGCACTGCTCTTAGGCGCCCGTTCCTGCGTTGACCGGCGTCGCCGTCGGTGGCGTAACCGACAAACATGAAAAAGTAACCTATAGATATGAACAAATAAAGTGGGAAAAAATACAAAAGATATCGAATGGGAATTGAACCCGGGCCCTCTGCGTGGCAGTGGAGTATTCTACAACAGAGCCACGCTGGTGATGGAAACTTACTTGCAAGAAGACCCAATGCAGGCGTCATGCAGGGCATGGAATCGCGCTAACCTATGCAATATAGCGTGGCATAAGAGTAAAATAACAACCAGTCATCACACAACGCTAATTGCGCAACAAGTGCGTGATTTTATGCCTCCCACCCACTGCAAAGTGCTCAGCCATAATTTTTCATCAGGCCGCGTTCCGAGGGACTTAAATAAAGTTTATTCATCCGTCCATTCATCAGCCACATGCGGCATCAACAAAGTGCACGTAATGCCTTAAGGATGTGTAGCGGGTACCTCGCTTATCTGCAGAAAGACGAATAATGGCGTAGTGGATATTGTTCTACTTCGCAAAAATTATGATTTATGGTGTAGTCGATAGCTTGCGAAAAGCCAAAACTTCAAACACAGTTGTTTTTGCCTTAAGACGAAGATGCCCTCAGAATTCGCACTAGGCAGTATCGTAATCGTCGGTGAATGTTTATCGCTCAGCCTACAACAGACAAAAAAAAGCTGCAAGTACTCTAATAGTATATCTGCTTAAAGTGCGAGAATTCTTCGTTCAATATTTACTGCATAAGAACAGTTTTATCATCGAATCATTTTACAAATGTCAAACGTCTTTAACATAATGTCTACAACCTGCTATTTCTTTTGCCAATACACAGCGACGAAACATCTCTTGACAGAGCGTAGGCTTGGGCATGTTGGGAATCCATTTTGCTATTTTAGCGCACTTTTAAACAAGACAAAGGACAGAACGACACGGACATAGCGCTACGTCCGTGTAGCTATTGTGTCATCTGTCTTGTTTAAAATTGTGCTAAAATAATGAAATGAAACATCTATCTAACGAAAACAATGCGGAGAGACAGCTTGTTATTATAGCCTTCTGAAAAGTGTAAGAATCTTCGAGGTCATTGTCAAATGATTAGCAGATTCTAACGCAAATAATATGTGCAATAAATCTCTCACACCACCTTGAAAGCGTGGTCTACGACTAGGTGACAAAACGTGAGGAGAAGCTACAGGCACATTCTTATGTTGCAACCAACATCAGGCCTTCTATTCACGTCTTCCCTTCCCTGTAGCCAACGGTACAACTACCTCCCCCTACTTTCTGGCCAGCATCCCTGCTTTTTTATCTCTTGTCTGACCTTAATCTCTTACTATACTGTAATATGATTAAGGGATAATATTCAAGACAATGTTTCTAAAAAAATTTTCTCACCGCCTTTCAAGCGTGCTCTGCCTCTAGGTGACATCATCTGAGGAGAAGCTGAAGACGCGTTATTATGTTGCAACCAAATTCAGGCATTCTATTCACCTCTTCCCTTCCTGTGGCCCACTGTACAAAACCACACACTTTTCGGGCCAGCATCCCTGCTGTGTGACCATGTGGCTGACCTTAATCTCTTACTTCACTGTCATAGGATTAAGGGATATTAACGAAGACAATGTTTCCAAAAAACCTTTTCACCGCCTTCAAAGCCTGTTCTGCCACTACGTAACATTGTGAGGCAAAGCTACAGGCGTGCTGTTGTAATCAACATCGCACATTCTAGTCGCCTCTTACTCTCCTCTGGCTGACGGCAGACAACCGCGAACTTTTCTGGTCAATATAATTGCCTAGTCATCCTCTTTCCTATACGAATCTCTTAGATTATTGTAATATGGCTTGTGGTTGTTAGGCAAATTAATTTTTCAAGTTAAGTAACGGCGTTTGAAGCGTGCTATAGGTGCATATTTATGTTGCAACGAAGATTCACCTATTTCCATAATCTTGCCGACGGGAGATAACCGGGCACTTTTCTTCTCAACAACCCTGCCATTTATTCTTCTATCAAAATATGCGCTGCTTACTCACGTCGGTGTCCGTAGAAGCAAGTTTTATTTTTTATTGTGATAGCAATTATATGGGCAGTCTCTGCTGGATTTTGCCGTCGCAGTCGCCACCGTCATGCACCGTATGTGTATAAGTATATATATATATATATATATATATATATATATCAAAGTCCCAAATAAACGTAATTCAGAAAAATGCTTCCGAAGCGCGGAATCGAACCAGGAACCTCTTGCTCCGCAGCGCGTGGCGCTAACCACTGCGCCAGAAAGCGCAGATCCTTCAGGTAGCTAACGGCGAGCGTTATATACACACCCTTTACCGCTGGCAGGAGTCAGAGACAGCAGGCGCTTATAAGCGTTTCTTTATTACCAGCGAGATGGCGCGAGGAGCGCGACGGGCGCATTTAAAAGTCGTCGGCTCGCTCGCTCGCTACTTCTTATATTTGCGCAGGGAGAACCTTGCCCTTCCGCTGTCTGTTCGCGCGGTTCTCTCGTAGCGAGGGGAAGAGGGATGTTTCGAGCTTTCACCGTGATGTCCGCGCTCACGTTACGGAGCGTACGAAAGTCACTCGAGCTCAAGGGACGCCGCTAAATGAACAAACAGAAAATGAGCGCGAACTATCAAGTGTCACAGCTCGACACTTGAAGCACGCTAGTTTCCTTCGCTGCTTCGGCCGCCTTTGCAACAGAAGCGCTGTTCAAACTTAGAGTATCCAGTGGCGAGCCTCACTTCGTATAGAATTAGTTTCTTGCTATCGCATTCATTGTTTCGCCCTTGCGGCGAAACTGTGACTTTTTGTGAAACCATGACGCAATCTTCAACCACAACATCCAAGGAAAGATGTGCCTGTGTATTAACACAAGTATCAGTGCCGTTGCTTTTTGAAAATATGACAGCAAAAAATTGGCCGCGTATCTGCGTGCTTCGCTGCAAATGTCGTGTAAAGACGATAGAAGAGGCGCTGTGTGAGATATGGACGCCATCTGGCAATACGTCGGGAAACATGAGTGCTGTGTTGCGTGCTGGTAGTCCCGGCGCAGCAGCAGGCGAAGACCGGCGGTGACCAACGCGACCGGCGGGGACGCCAGCCAGCCCGAAAACGCGGTTTGGCGCGAAGCGCTGAAGCAGAGAAACGTCCGCACTCAACGAGTACTCTCCACACACTCTTTTATTTACACGTCGCCTGGGTAAAACAGGAACGCCAGAGCGGCGCCCACAACCGGCAGCCTGAAGGCCGCCCACAACGCTGCTTTTTCATTTTTTAAATATTTTTTTCACCTTCTTGGCCTTCTCAAAACTAAAGTTTTTCAACAACAACCCATGGCATTCGTACAGTGCAATACAGAACCGAAACCGAAACACAACAATGAGCTCGTGCGAAGGGCACGGAGGAAGGCAAATTTCAGCGCAGTCGCATTTTCAGCTTTGTTGAAACAGCGCTCACTAGACGACGACGAAGTAAAAGAAGGCACACGACAGGCAGCGCCTGTCCTGTGCCTTGTTTTACTTCGTCGTCGTCTAGTGAGCGCTGTTTCAACAAAGATGAACGCATACCAACTCGCTCAAGCTTCCATTCTTATGCATTTTCAGCGCAGCTTAAGAAACTAGGATCCTTAAAATTACGTATGTATGCATTTTCTATTAAAGGAACACGCCACCTATACTTACCTAGTGATGTTGCACCTCAGATATGCATGATATTTACTTTTTGATCGACAACGTTCACAAGTATGAACAGCCATACCAGTTCAAGACGGCTGGCCCTTGGGCAAGTGGTTCAACTTTGGCCGAGTGGCTGAATCGAGGGACGTGCCGACAAACAGAAAGAGAGACAGAAAGACAGACCAAAATTTCTGCGTTTAAGTTCCCCAAGAAAGACTATCGTCTTTAAAAGATACAGCAACGTTGCAATACGCGAACGCGGGTGATGCGCACTCGAATCGGTTCTATGCCCTCCTGCCTTTCCCATAGGGTGTTTCTTCGCGTTAAACTGGATGCCATTGTCACACTCGCGACAGTGATTTAACAAATGGGGCAGTTGCGGTTTCGCTCAAAAGAGGTCAGTGAACAACGCTCTTAATCAACCAAACAAAGAATGCTTTGCGATAGGTAACAAACAACAGGAAGTGGTAAAGGAATACACCTACTTAGGAGAGGCTATGACCGCAGATCTGAACAGTGAGACTGAGGTAATTAGAGGACGAACAATGGGGGTTATCATTCTCAGATCATGAGTGGTAGTTTGCAGTATCCCTCAACCATCCGTGCGTAACTGTATTCAGTGCATCGTTGATGTTTACGCTCCGCTTTTAAAGTTTAAGGTTGGAACCTTTTTACTGGAAGGTTCCCACTTAAGCTGCATTATACACGCATCCAGAATCCATCGCAGGAACTACAGAAATTATGTTCGCATTTAGAAAGGGAGCGAGCAATTTCTCCCAGTTAGTCACGTTTCAATGGCAGAGGCGTGAATAACTGAACGCCGCCTTTTTCGTTATATTTTAACCTATACCAAACCAGCTGTTTAAAGGAATAAAACTAGCTCGAAAATCCCAAAATAATCTACAAACATCGAAAAAATGCTATAAAGGGCTTTTTCTATTTCCGTTAAGCTGTGCTCTCGCGTTAAATCCCAGCCGAACTCCTCAGTAAATATAGGCTGTAGTGACAATTTAATGACGCCCCAAGTTGTGGGGTTTCGGGCAATTAGCGGATCCTTTTTCATCGCTATGAGGCACGTTTTCCACGCGCACTTTAAGCTTAGAAAACCACTACAACGCAGAAACATTCTACGTGGGCTTCCGCTCGAGTTAGAACCTTGGTAATGCTTGGACTCAATGCATCGGTCGATTGGCTAATAATAGCCACCTAAATACACGAAGGCTCTCGCTATTGAGGGGCGGCGGCTGCGCAGAATATTTCGTTGAAAGAACAATGGGATGGCAGGCGCATCCCTAGCCGAAATTAGCACCGCACAAGTGACAACTCTATTGTGCGTCGATGTTTACGCTTGAGCATGGCACTCGTCGCGAGCACTTCCGCGATTCAACGATAAGCTCATGCGGACGCAAGCTGTTTACGCAGTGATATAAGGAGATTGAAGACGGCTTCCGAAGTTTCTGGGTTCAGTAATAGTGAAATAATGTACATGGCAGAGAAAATCAAGTAGGGAACGGCATGGGCGTAATGCTGCCACTATTGGCCTGCTTTGTTCTTACCAATGGTTCTTACGTGGTTCCCTGAATGAGAAGTGTTACACGTGTTGCAAGATGCGACATCTCTTGCATCGACTCGTCAGACCATTATAGCCTTCTGCATTTGCCATTGGGCCTGGTGATTAGACTATATATGATTGTTCCTCTAGAGGGGAAGGGGAAGGCGAACGATTCAACCGGATTACTTTACTTCGGCGCTTGGCTACGCATGGCAGCGCGTATGTGGGTTTTTATTGGAGTAAATTATAGAATATTGCACTGTAACACAAGTACTTCAGAATTATTAACTGCAGCCATGTGCGCGTTGTAGTGTTGTATGCACATGCCTGTCACCGCCGTACGTCCGTCGACGGGTGCCCGACATTGCGTTGTTCTCACACAGTGAAGCCGCCTTATTTAGTACTTGCTTTCCGCTATATCACGAGAACAGAGCGGTGCTCGAGCACAACGAGTGCACAAGAATTACATTTTGACGTTTCTTCAGGAAGAATGTAAACATCGCGCTATATTGGACGGTGCACGTGGTAAAAAAAAAAACTTAATATGGCTTCATAATTGACTCAAGAAGCATTATTTAAATAAAGAATCGTGGTGTATTACGTGAAATGTGCCACGGAAAAAAACTCGTGCAGTCACAGAGTACGTGAAACAGAAAGTACTAATGGCAGCTAAGCACGCGTGTAAAAATCATATAGAGGAAGAAAGGTGTTACGTTTCAGTGAGCCGTGCAAGTCGAAGCAGCGTTAAAACGTAAGACGGCGGCGCTCAGCACAGAAACGCTACCCTCTTCGTCGCTACAGACGTCATTCATCGCGAAGCGAGAGGCTGCCTTTTCTGATCTTGCTCAAACACACACACACACACACACACACACACACACACACACACACACACACACACACACACACACACACACACACACACACACACACACACACACATATATATATATATATATATATATATATATATATATATATATATATATATATATATATATATATATGTATATAATTTGAATGCAAGGCAATCTTAATTAGCGTGGAAATGATTCCGCACATCAGTCACTACCAATAACAAAATGAAGCGTGATTATTACGCTCTTCACATTTCTCATTTCCTTTTTCCGTCCTTCCTCTGATACACCTAGTGAATTCTAAACTTACCACTACCAAAATAAAAAAAAATACCTGTTCTTAATTCCCTGCCTTTATCAAACTATGGTGTTTATGCTGATGACAGCACATGAACAAAATGAAAAACGATATTGGTGTTCATTATCGCTTCGTCTGGAGGATATCAATGTTAGGCGGTTAAAACAATGAAAAAAATCACTGACGTCAGCTGGCTTCCCGAAGTTTAAGCAAACTAATGATCCAGACAAAAATGGCGAACTTACTGGTTTTATAGATACCAGAGCTGGCGGATAGACGGAAAGGAATACAAAGCGAAGAAGCGCAAGTCCACCGGGCCAGAGAAAGGCACAAACCACGTCAAAAGAAGATGTTATAAAAATGAAAAGTACGTAGAGGACAGAAGTAAGCTGCGCGCCACGGTTTCAGCGCTGGTTCTCTTCTCAAACCCAGTCTTTCCACCAAGATAACGAGCCGGGCGGGTGTCTCTTCTAAGCGCTCAAGCAGTTCGCTGTCGACAGAGGCTTCTTCGAAGCTAGCGGCTAAGGGCTTCCTCGTGCATAGGCCGGAAGGATAAGTAGTCAGTTTCGATGGGAGAAGCCGGCAGCTTTCTCAGAATGACCTATAGGAAAGCTAAGGGCGTAGGAGGACTCGCGAGAACCGCAGCGACTACCAGCGCTCTCTAGAGGAGGCATGTCGAAAAGAACTCCAGTGAGCTTTTTTTTTCTTTTTAATGATACGAACGTAGATCTTCAAACTCGAATCAATAGAGTGGCGCCCCTTGTCACCCTCTTCGTCACGATCATAGCCAGTTCCGTTTCATTTCTCATATATATCTATTTATTTTTTCTTTGAGGGCCTCTGGACTCTGATCTCTTCAGGTCCTCTCCCTGACGCCCACTTCTCACCTCCCTTGCCCTTTCTCGTGCCTCTATATTTATCTCTTTCTTGCGCCGACACGTTCGATGATCAGTGATCCTTCGAGCTTTCTTTTCTTTTGTCAACTTGCGAGTGTTACCATCTTTTCCGTTTCTTTTTTCCTTTGTCAAAATCTAAGGACTCATCGCCGCCATCTTCACGTGATCAAGGAAGTTCTCAACAATACGAACCGCGCCGTTCTTTTCTCTTTTTGAAACTCCTCTCTTATCGCATTCCTCTCTCATCCTCACTCTCCATTACTCCGAAACGATGGACTTATTTCTGTCATTGCCTTCAACGACGACGCTCGGCTGCCGTCTTTAGCACGGATGATTTACCACGCACTTTGACTTTTTCTATTTTCCTTTCAGTGAAAAATGTATGCGTGTGTGTGTGTGTGTGTGTGTGTGTGTGTGTGTGTGTGTGTGTGTGTGTGTGTGTGTGTGTGTGTGTGTGTGTGTGTGTGGCGGGTAGAGTGTTATTGAAGAGGAAATCGATATATGGTGCTATAGGATCTTGAAAGCTGAGACGTGACGAACTTGTACACAGATAAATTTCACTTCAAAGCAAATATGTGGGATCAGTACGCCTAAGTAAGGACGCGCGCACACACACACACACACACGCTGCTGCGATTGCAGTTGTTGCTTCGCCCAGACTGCGTTCTCTTCTCAAAACCATGGCGCGACATTCATTCAACAACATGACCTATTGTCAATTTCAGTTTGTTTGAATTAACATATTACAATATTTGTTAGATGCTGAACCCGAAAAACTGACGTTACGTGAAAAATATCAAATCAAAGAGACATCAAACAATTAAATAGGTAAGCATAAAAAGGAAGAAGGAGAATTTCAAATGCAAAAAAACATGTAAAAGTGATCTGGTGTCACGCAATAGATGGCAAACATGCAAAACATTAGAGAAAGTACTAGGCCTATGGTCATAGTAGATAAATCAGAAAGCATTGAACTGTTTCGACGTTTTTTGAATACATAATTATTTGTGGAGACTATTGAGCGAACTACGTCAAAAATGTGCACCTCTATGTGTGCTGTGTTAAAACGAGGACTTTTGAACTCACCAAATACAGCACTGTATATATGTACGGATATGTTTTTCCTATATTTTTATTTTTTATCCTTACAAACAAGTGGAAAGGGTTAGCCGTTGCCAAGAAATGGCGACAACTTCTTCAGGCAGTTTTTATTTAAAAAAAAGAAATGAAGGAATACATTCAACCTATTCATTAGTGACATACATATTCTGGTAACGTGTTCTCTTCGCTCTAGCTGTAGCGAGACGAAAAGTATTCACGTTTTTCGCATTGAAACTCGCTGAAGATCGCAGCGAGTCTTTCCGCTATTTCTCTCAAGTACGGCAACATTAGTAAATTCTTCCCACCGGTAGAAACGGAGAGGTTGAAATTAAAAGCACTAAAACACGGCTGATTATCATCATTGCAGCACGTATACGCTGATGATGATCATGCTCACACATGAACACATGAAAGCATAATACTTTACATGTTGACGTTGAGAATGGCGCATGCCAGTTTTCCTGTTTGTCAACGGTCTTTCTCTACTCGTCTATACTCACGTAAGCGAAAGCTCGGGATCAAAGAAACGGAAAAAAAACAACGATTTTCCTGGGCACCCCCGCATGAATCCGCCTCATCAGCATAGAGAACACCGAAATCCAGAATAGACACGTTTCGTGACCCCGCGGCTTGCAGTTTAGGCATTCTTTTTCTCCAACAGATGCCAAACTACAAAAGCTTTACGTGCCCAGAACGTTTGGCGGACGCCAATGGATGAGGCTTCGTGAAAGGGAAGTCGAGCTTTCTACTGCATAAAACTCCCGCAGCAACAGTTTGCCCACAGTGTACATCTCTCTTCACTCTTCATTTTCGCGGCACGAGCATCCATTATTGACGTTTCTTACGGTATACCATTTCTTACTGCACGTAATCGCAGTGGTGCGATTACACAAGTTCTGTGCAGTGATTACGACTGAGTGTTGCATTCACCCGGTGGTGCGCATAGGCGTGCGCACAGGAGGGGCAGGGGGGGGGGGCGCCCGCCCTAATCATCTAAGAGGGGGGGCGCGAAATCCGACCCGTACATTGACCCTTCTAGTCACCTAGGAGGGGGGGGGCGCAAGATCTTCCCCATACATTGAGTTAGTAGGGTGAGGGGGCGCTGCGATGAACCTTTGCCCCCCCCCCCTAACGGGGAACCCTGCGCACGCCTATGGTGGTGCGCGCAACTAATAGGTCCTGCGAGCATAGCAGAGTGAGGCGCCGCTACGTGCAAGATACTCTAGCGCACATATTCCGAGTCTCTCCTATAGTACGTGCATAGGCAGAGCACACTTCAGGATTTTCTTTGCCAACCATAAAAGCAAGACCGTTCTGAATAGCATGTGCACCTTAATTAGTATAACGACGGTGTGTTTTGGTAATCCAACATTTTACTCTCCGAGAATGAGGAAGACATGAACACTACTGTTTTTTCCTAATATATGCAATGCGTGTCGCACTTTACAGTTATCCTTACGGAGTGTCAGTATTTACAACCGAATATATCGTCAGGCATTTGATTTATGTGAACTTGGAAGCTGACATTAACGGTACCAGAGCTTTTGTAAAAACACTGACGAGAAAAGTCATTAGAACGTTCCACATTGTCTATATCAACAATGGTTTCAAAGTTATTTAGCGCCGGAAATAAGTTTTTAGAACGAAATGGATTGGACTGAAATGGGGCGCTGTCGTCGTGTCTTCTTCGTCTTGTGTCCTTTCAAAATTTTGCGCCATTTTTTTCGCTAATAATCCCCCTTAACGGAAGGTAGCATGGCATCAGTTTGGCCGGGACTGTATTCATCACGCATTACCACAGATACTTGCAAAACAATGCCTTACAACCCTCTACAGTGGAGCCGGCAAGCTCACTCGTCATTGTCGAAACATTCGCTCCAAATGAAACACTTCTATTCGAGCACTGTTGATCATGGCAATCCTCCATCTTTCCGGGAGTTCCGATAACCTAATTATGGACTCATATCACTGCTTTAGATTTTACTTTTTTTTTCAGGAACCACTGCTGCCTACAGCATACGTGACAATAAAACAAACGCATTGCATATGTGTGACTTCTGAATCACACTAAATAAAAAGTAGAGGATGTCGGGGATACACTGACGTCACAGGATACCCTGCGCACGGGGCTAAAAAGGTGTCATGAATGGGCCAGCGGCACGAACGCGTTTCGGGAGTCCATATAATTATAACAAAAATTTAAATAACATTGCCCTACCGCTTCCCAACGTGAAATGGTTGTTGTACGCTTGATAGATCGTACGGGCGCACCAAGGCCGTTTTTCTTTATTTCATTCTTGATTTGCGGGTGGCCGAGAAATTATTTTTAA
Source organism: Rhipicephalus sanguineus (assembly GCF_013339695.2). Classification (NCBI taxonomy): domain Eukaryota; kingdom Metazoa; phylum Arthropoda; class Arachnida; order Ixodida; family Ixodidae; genus Rhipicephalus; species Rhipicephalus sanguineus. The sequence goes on along the minus strand of NC_051177.1, from coordinate 127,189,205 downwards.
GGGCATCGTTCACCTCCACGGTTTCAATCGAGATTGTGCACGGGCTTCCGTTAAAAAATCTGGTAGGTATATATTTCTAGAGCACACAAACACAAGAAAAAATTACAAAACCTGTTTTTTTAAATTCTCACGTAGAAAAAGAAAACGCGATGATGTGAAGCATGCCACGTCATTCCACTTCGAATCTGGCCGTTATTTTTCCCGCTGTGCAGGAATCATTCAGTTACACAATTCTCGAGTACGGCGATCTTTTTGCGCCGCGAATCTCAGCCCGGAAGTATTGTTCCACTTCTTCCCGAGCCGCTAGATGCAACATGTAGGAAACAAAACACACTCTAAAAACAGAGTAGTTTAACTCTTTTTGTGAGTCCGGACTTTCCACGTATACGACTCTCTTTAAAGAGACACGGGAACTCCCTTTCGAGATTATTATATTCTCGTTTAATAGTCGTGGGAACCAAAAGAGAGTTAACGTGTCTCTTTAAAGAGAGTCATATACGTGGAAAGTCAAGATTCACAAAAAAGAGTAACACGTATTCTTTTAACACGAAATGCTGTATGCGTGGGTCCACCAAGATTTTCGTAACGTATTTCCGTCACGGAAATACGTCAGCAAAATAAACGCCACCAAATGGCAAAGAAAAAAAAACTATTAAAAAAAAGTTCCGTTGACAGGAGTCGAACCAATGACTTCTAAGTGGCGACGTTGGCTGGCTGGCGTTTAGCCCACTGAGCTACCGCCAAACACATAGCGGAAGCTACATAAACGCGCCTTTTATGTTTCACACTTTCCTCTCACAGTGCCCTTGCATGGATGGATGGATGGATGCTATGAGCGTCCCCTCTATAACAGGGTGGTGACATGTGTGCCACCAGGCTTGAAAAAAAAGTCACAGTTTCGTCGCAAGGGCGAAGCAATGAATGCGATAGCAAGAAACTAATGCTTAAAAGAAGTGAGGCTCGCCAATGGATACTCTCAGTTTGAACAGCGCTCCTGTTGCAAAGGCGGCCGAAGCAGCGAAGGAAACTAGCGTGCTTCAAGTGTCGAGCTGTGACACTTGATAGTTCGCGCTCCTCTCCTGTTTGTTCGTTTAGCGGCGTCCCTTTAGCTCGCGTGACTTTCGTACGCTCCGTAACGTGAGCGCGGGCATTACGGTGAAAGCTCGAAACATCCCTCTTCCCCTCACTACGAGAAAACCGCGCGAACAGACAGCGGAAGGGCAAGGTTCTCCTTGCGCAAATATAAGAAGAAGCGAGCGAGCTCGCCGACGACTTTTAAATGCGCCCGTCGCGCTCCTCGCACCATCTCGCTGGTAATGAATAAACGCTCATAAGCGCCTGCCGTCTCTGAGTCTGTCCAGCGGTAAAGGGTGTGTACATAACGCTCGCCGCTAGCTACGTGGAGGATCTGCGTTTCGTGGCGTAGTGGTTAGAGCCACTCGCTGAGGAGTAAGAGGTCCCTGGTTCGATTCCGCGCTTCGGAAGCATTTTTCTGAATTATTTTGCTTTGGGGATTATATATATATACATACTTATACATATACGGTGCATGACGGCGGCGGCGACGGCAAAATCCAGCCGAGACTGTCCATATAATTGCTATCACAATAAAACAAAAAAAAAAACGCGCCGTTGCTGCGACCATCCCATTCGGCCCGTTTCCAATAGAGGTGTAATTTCGTTTAACACACCGTGAGGTGGTGGCTTTAGGTCAAGCCTCGCTTATAGCATCCATCCATATCAAAAAGTAGCTCTACAACGCTCAGCTGGCTGTCGCACCGATTTCCCCGCTCGCCCTGTGAGAATTAACTGCTAGGCCAGAGGGAAGACATAACGCGCCTAGTGTTTCTCTTCGCCTTTCACGACCCTTTGGAGGAGTGCATATCGAATATCAGTGTCTATTATGTGCTTGTTGATGCCATATTTGCGCGAGATTCACCATTTGCGGTGTCCACGTATATATTAAGAACTTTCGCTACCGCAAGGGTTAAATCATGATCATGGGTGTTAGTCGTAGGTACGGAGATGTGCCAATAGGCGTCAACGTGAGTGCGTCCACACCAGTTGGTGCTACATCTGCCAAACACTAATAGGCATTATACAAGCTCTGATATACCAATGCGCTAAAGCAATCAACTACTTCTGTGACGACACGTTTCACTTTCGTGTTATACCGATTCCTATGACAGAGGGATCAAGCATCTTTTTTTTCTTCTTTCTAGGCCTCGCTACGCATGATCGAAATGTGTCGGAAGAATAATGCTTGAAGCTATGCGAGCCTACACAGGTCGCGCAAGAAGGTGCGAACATGCACGACGCGTGTCTATTGCATCATCTGTAACACCTACCGGACGAGCTTCACCGATGTGCTCCCCTTGCGTGGCATCGCGCATCAGGCATGGCAGAAACGCATATTTGAAATGACTTTTCGCGCTCAGGCATTCGGGACACGTCGTGGGAACTCTGGTACAGCGTGCACGTTTCGGAATGTGTGCGTGTATTCTTTTTTATCTTTTTGTTCGTTTGTTTGGCGCGGGCAGACACGAAATGCAGAGGTTCGGAATGGAAGCTTCGCGCTTCATGCACCGGAGGCGGCAGCGTGTATGTATTACTCATGCATAGTACCGCTCCAAATCGCCAGCTTCAAAGGTGGCGGAGGCTCTACGTGCCGCGCGCGCTCCTTTGATGCGTCCATTAAATCGACGACGGGCATAGTTCTTACAATTCTTAAGGAAGCGGATATTCGGGCAGAGAGTAGTCAAAGTTCAAAGAGCTGTTCGATCTCAAAGATGAGAATTCTACTTTGTCAGGTATGCGGGTTTAACTCCCTAAGACGCTCGCCTGAGCCGGAAAAAAAATTGTCCTGAAAGCTTGATTTTGTGTTGCGACATTTGCGAAATATTTTTACGGGATACCACATCGCCGTAAACACTACACTTTGAAGTGTGAATATTCAATATATTTCCGCGTTTCCACCAACTCTTGGCATACGTACCTGTGCGCTCTGCAGTTCAACCGTAATCAATAGTACAAAAGCTATCGTTGATGTAAAATCAACCTATTGAAAAACCACGACCTTTTTTTTTTCAAACGTACGCGATAAGCATGTTGCCTTAATTCTCAATTTTTTTTCCACGTTTACGCACATTACCTGATCCGTGACGGAACCGTGACCGATACCGATTGCGATGAGTAATTTTTGACGCTTAATAATTTCGGACACATTGAAAAGTAGGTTGCATAGATTAGATGCGGCTGTGCTAGTTCATAGTTAAGTTTCAACCCATCCTCTATGAATAAACCTACGGAAATGCACTAAGGCCACAATTATTTTTAATATACCCTATAGAAAGGCAGTCATGCATGTCTGTTATGTATACATTGTTCATATAATGGTTCTTGCAGGAGACGTTCAGGCTATTTGCGACGTTCCCGTCCCATTATTAAGTACGTCGAGCACATAGTATGTCGTGCATTAGCGCAGCTTTGTTACCTGTTGTCACTTAACCCTGGGAGGAAGCGTAAACAGCGTTATTACATTGGCCCTTGTGTCTTACTACCCAGGTCTCACCATGTGCGACTGCGGTCCAGGGCAGTTCGCCTGCACCAGCTTCGCCGAAGAAGGGAGCAACTGCAGCTGCATACCGGCGAGATGGCACTGCGACTCGGACGACGACTGTGGCAACGGCAGCGACGAGCTAGGATGCGGTGAGAGAGATCTCAATTGCACCGTGCTTGCTGCGTTCGAATGTGTCAGAGTTCACACAGCCCCTCACCTATGAATAGTATAACCAATGAATACTAAGGAGTTTGACACACCGCACGCCTATAAAAAAATAGTAGACTCTTTTTCCCGTCGAAGTCGCACGCTTGTCAAACCTAGCAAGTATGGGCCCTCTAACCAAGCAAAAATGTTGTGATAACTTAATACTAAAGGTTCAGCGGAGCCACGCATAACTTTCGAGCATAACGTAGACAAGCTATTTCTTTGCGACCTTCTTGTGTGTGTGCTTGTGTGTGACACTGTGTGTTTTCTTTTTCTTTCCTTTTATTTTATATCTCGCTACGTCTCTTACTTCTCCACCCCTGTGCAGGGTAGCAAAAACGTTAGTAGTGCCTGGTTATTGTCCCTGCCTTTTCATTTCTGTCGCTTTTGTTTCTTCTGCTACCTAATAGCGACGACTAGCCTATTGATCTGCGCCGTCCTTCCCTTTGACCGATCACTCTTCCTGTCGCTACGGACTGAAATGGAAGAGAAACAACCCGGTCTTCAGTGAAATTTCCTTTTCTGACAAAATTTAGAGCTCGTGCTTGCGCTGGAACGTAATGCGCATCACACAGTACCGATCCGCATGATGTGTGGAACTTGGTAATTTTTCTCAGCCGATATAACTCTTTCTTTCTTTCTTTCTTTCTTTCTTTCTTTCTTTCTTTCTTTCTTTCTTTCTTTCTTTCTTTCTTTCTTTCTTTCTTTCTTTCTTTCTTTCTTTCCTCCTTTCTTTCTTTCTTTCTTTCCTTCTTTCTTTCTTTCTTTCTTTCTTTCTTTCTTTCCTTCCTTCTTTCTTTCATCATTGGCGTTAGACGCTCAATTCTCGGGTATGCACAACGGATGAAATAATAATTTAGCATTCTCACGATGTTCCCTTGCTTGCCCGCTCGGAATGACTTCTCTGCATGCGGAATAGCAAGCTGCTGGAATAATCTGATTACCGCTCAGTTATATGACAGCAGGATACTTTCAGATATTAAGGGCGTTGGGATTACATCTTTATTTTCACAATCGTTTCTCTTGTATCATCGGTTTGGCAAGCCGTGTCCGCTAATTCCTTTTGCATTATTTTCCCAGATAAAATAGTAGCGCTCTAGTATCAGTAACTCTAGAATTATTGTTTCTGCGCTATCATTACATGACCAGGAGGCCGTAGTGCGCGAAGGAATGTTTTGTCCTCGGGCCGTCACACTAGCAACAGTTGCAAAAATGCGACGAATAAATACTAAACAACTTCCATGGCGTTTAAATGAGTCCTATCAAGCTGTGTACCCACAATGATTCTTATTTTCAATTTTTAAGTAGCTCATGGGTCCTCACAGACATCGTGTTAAATATGCGGAAACTGGTATGTCAAATCTTTGGTACCCTCAAAAGAACATGCCGCCAACAGCTGTGGCGGAGCTGTGGTGTTTGCACAGCTGTGCTCATGTGCCCTACACCAAGGCTGTCATAGCTTCAGCTTTGAAAACTTATTTCGGACCTTTATATTCTACCCCATGAACACGAAATGTTTCAATAGTTACGCATCCAATGACAACGCTGTCTGCAAAACCGAAACATACAAGCAGAATCGCGAGTTGGGCTAGTTCAAGAAACATACAAGTTTTGAAGCAACGCTTCCCTCATTGTGCGTGGGCTCGACTGGTGATCTATGCATTTTGCAAAATAAAACCAACATATTGCGGCAATTTCTGTATTTTACGTCGCATTTCAAGGAGTTTCAGATGTAGCCAGTATTTTTAAGCTCAGAGTACATAACAGATACGCGGTCATGCCCCTCTTTTTCAGGGCCAGACATAACGGATACAATAACAGAATGACGCCGTCCAGAATTTTAACGTGCTAGAGTAGAACAGCCTACTACCTTGAAGATTACAATGCTGACTAACTAGAACACCAGGTCACCAAGCTTTAGCCATGGTCCACTGCAACGGGGCTTCCTATTTCCGGTGCTTTCTTGTGAGACGTTCTGGGATATACAGAAGCGAACGCCGGATTACTACGAAGCAGGTGAAAGGTATTTCTTTGATATGCACAGTCCATTCGCCGTGACATAACGATGTTTTTTCTCCTCTGCTGGCTCAGCATCCAAAGACCATGAACCAGGCGAGCAGATTGGCCATAAAAATTTCTTTACGGCCGCCCCGTCTTTCCTAAATCTCTTTGTCCACCAGCCCGGCTTTAAACGTCGTCTCAGCTCGCCCAGATAACTGTGAACTAAGGCTCCTAGCCACGCAATGCGGTTGGAGAGCTCCGTACGATGGCCCGCATGTGTACACGCGTTCGGCAAAGTGAAAGGTCGTGGCGAGAAAATGAGAACAAAGGCTGTTCCCTGAACGATCCTATATACAACGCGAAAGAATACGCGCAAGAGATATAGGCTGTTTCCGGAGACGCACTAGGGGCATCAGGTAGATCCCAGTCATGGCCGGCGATTCGCTTCAGAGAAGCCGTCCCTCTTGGCACCCATTTAAGCCAGCAGTGATTTGTGACTCGTAAAGCAGGTCTCGTGCGGCACCCGACTGCTCCGAGATCCTGGCCTTACCGCTCAAGGCACCGTCTCGCACCGGTGGCCCTGCCTTATAACTGGCCCATGGCGAGCCACGCAACGTCGTTGCTATAGTAACGAATCCCCCGCCAAGTTGGCTCCGGCCGCTTCGTCACAAGCCCGACGCGAAGCCCAGTGGCCCGAGATGCATTAATCCCGTAGTACGTACACAAAAAGTCGCAGGCCCAGCTAAGCCGCGCTGTAAAAGAAAGTGACTCTACTCGGCCGACATTGTCCAGAATATACTGCGCTGGACGGCTATTGCGCTGTCATAAACCGCCCGACATAAATCAGCGCCAAATAGAATGCTCCTGCGCGCAATGGCCTTGATGCACTCGTTTTCTTTCTTTACATTGCGTCATCACTTGAAATAAACTGCAGGGTGTAGATAAATAACCGCCCAACGTCTTTTATCTGTGTGTGGGAGCAGAGCTCGCTCCTAAATTGAACTTCCCCATTTCTTAACTCAGGGCGTGGCCTTCAAAAGTAGGATCTGGTTGTGAAACCTCATGGGCTTGCTTCACGGTGCCATGATACTCGGCGCTGCTTCCCATACTTTTGCAGAATAGCTCCTACCTAAGACGACACCCCTGTAATGAATCGCCTTTTTTAAAGGCAAAACGAAATATAACGAACTAGATCATCCATACTACATCGGCGGATATCCTGATGAACGGCTCTCTTCTCAATGAAAATGCCCAAATGAAGCAACAAAGTATCCAGATACATTGAACGCAACGGCTATGCTCCCTGGAAGGTTTCAATTCTCTTATAAACCAACTTTTTTCCCTGCATTTTCTTGCCAAGTAAAATGAGTCAGTTCTAGACATAACACAATATTAAACTATAGGCTGATGCCGCATTTCACGCAGTGAAGTGCGTGGCGATTTCGCAGCGTAACCCATAGCCTCTTGCATCACGTAGATTGCGTGATTCACGCTCATTCGCCCATCATCATGTTGCGAAATCTGCTGTCACCTGATTACCGGGGCCCGCATTCACAATAACGTCTTACGCTAAAAATTTTCGTAAGAGAACATTTCAGCCAATCATCATGCAGGACATATCATTAGTGAAACCAGCTGACCAATGGGAAAACGCACTTACGAAAGAGAAGTGTTGTAAATCCGGCCCCAGTTCTGTAGAACTCAATCTGTCACTTCAAAAAAACTCCGAATCGGGTTCATGCAACCAGACGGTGCGTTGAGTTTCGACGATGCCTCGCTGCTTACCCACTAGCATCGCGTTTTCAGCTTAAGCGATTGACGACAAAATATCCTGTGTACTTTTGTAAAGAGTGGTATGGAAATTGAGTACACGCAACTGACATGGCCGTCTCCAATGGCATGCCGGACTAGGGACTGCCACTCAGGCACAAGCCGCTGTCTTGTGAGTTTCTTGAATTAAATGTTTACCACCACCACCAGCACCACGAAGCCCAACCGGTTCGATACAAACCGTACAGTTGTTTGCCTGACATTGTTACGGAGTCTTATTGACAGCGATACTTGTAAAGTGAGGCGTATATTTTCAAAGAGTGCAGTTTAATGCATCAGTTTTCTCTGCACCATCGCATTATAGGCATACAGAAAATTTCAATGTCGTTTCAGTGCTATACGCTTGTATGCTGTACTAAGTAGGCTTTTTTTTCATGATTCTCTTATAGACAAATTCAATGGCCTGTATAGAAAATTTATAGCGCGTTGCTACCAGTATAGTTTGACATCTACTACAATTAGACAGAGTTCGGCAGACTGTCCTAATTTCTGCTGACAAAAAGAAATTATCCTTTCATATATATTCAAATGTCGCACACTGGATTTTTCCTAATGTTGTATAATAATTTTTTCAAGACCTCGAAACATAACTACACTGAGCTGCTGCTGAACGTCCCCTGTAGTTATTTGAATATGTTTTATGCACCCGGAACAGTAAAGTTTACCAGAATGCTCTAGACACCAAAAATACAAACAAAAGGAAACGTATGTCTGCACTAGGAGGCTTTCTATGTTATGTTTTTCTTGCTTTTAGTTCATAAAATTTCAGTGCACGGGTCAAAGATACATTAGCCTAAACTTTTTCAGACTTAATGGCCCTGCACCGTACGAATTTCCTTATAAAAAGGGAAGAACGCAATTATCCAAACAGTCATTCACAATACAACAATAGTTGTACTTTTGTAGACAATGGAGATTGTCGAGTTTCGCAGTAACCTTACAAATTTTATTTTTTGTTATACCGATGTAGCACTGCACTGTTCTTCGTTAAGATATAAGCGATAAAAGGAAAATATGGCCCAACATATTTCGCTAACCTAAACCGGACTGCTCTTATAATTCTGCCCTGTATGTCTGCTATAGGAAAGAGACAATCACTTTTAATTACCGTAAAAGCAGCCGGGACGTGTATCGATGTTTTCTAAGTTTTATTTCAAGGTTTCAGCACCAAACAGCGCATGTCTCCACATTTTCTCTCTCTCTTTCTGTCTGTCTGCTTTAGGTAGCACTGAATAGTGGAGCGGCTGTTCAAATAAACAACTTGCTTTGTCATACGCATAATTACATTCTATGTAAATAACTGTTTTACTCATAGTCGTCTTTCTAAGCTGAAAGAGACGAATGCGTAATTTTTTTATTTATCCTTTTTTTATCTTGTGGTATTAAGTGAAGCACAGATATGAGATGCATATGAAATGAAATGTGAGACAGACGATGCGTAGTCACGAAATCGTTTGTGTTTGGATATAAATTTCTGGAACCCGTAATGAGATCGGTATTTTTAGCCGTCAAACGTCACGCGCTATACTGGTTCTAGATTATTAGATTTGAGTTTAGTATTTCCAAACCTGCACGCACAGCCGGCACGTCAGAACCTGCGTGAGGTGAAGCTTTACCGGAGCGGGTAATTAATATCCAATCGAATAACGCGTAATGTGCGTGACGAGTGAAGCGAGCGAACGTGGGTGTTGTGCTTGGTGGCAAGATGTCGGCGAATAAGCTCACCATGCCGCGCGTAATTGCCAAAAATGTCTTGCCACTTACCCAAAAAATGTTTGCGCATGAGAGAGAAAGAGTGGAATCTTAATGAAAGAAGGCGAGGGGATCGTATTAAGTGCCGTCACGCCTCTACACCACGCTCGTAAAGGAGTTTAATGGAACAACAGGAATATTGCAGGAGCGCGAATGGGGCATGGTGAGGACGATAATCCCGATGATACTTTGTGGCACACTCCATTGCTCTTTTACATCCTACGTGGCACATCCATCTTGGAAGAAAGAAGTCTACTGGCTACCGGCTTGCAGATAGGAGACGTGTCTATGGCGTGCGTGACTTGCCCAATCCCAACTGGACTAACTGAGCTAAGCAGCAACGGCTGCAAGCCGCCAATTATTTGCCGCAGCGCCACCTCGAGAGGTCTGCCAAAACCTACTACGCATTTTTTGTCCCTTATGAGCCAAACCATCCCTGCGCATCTTGCGTCACAATCCAGGTCAAGTACACTGTGCTTTTCGTAGCGCCGTCGCGCAAGAAGCATCCTCCTGCAGCCTCAAGAGACTAAATCCGCCTTCCTGCATGCAGAGGGTTCATAGGGCTACCGCGACGCCTCGATTGACTTTCACTACTGGAGACAGCCCGAAAATGGCTCCTCCGTACGGTCGCGCACTCTATCTTGCAGGCTCACTCTATAACAATATGTTCCCTCCTGCCACTTCTAGCAGCTGCCTGTGCTACTCAGCGAAAGCAAGTTTCCTAGCTTGAGTAAGAAACATGCCCGTGATAACCTTGGCTCACACGCACACGATGCTGCACAGGCTTTGCATGAGTATATCTTCGTCCACTTTATAGGCTGCAGCGGCGTTCTGGCGCCATTTCTTTATTCACTTAAGTGCACATGAACGAAGCCAGCAACCTGAGCTGGGACATGCTGTCGTATTCGCGTTAGTACCGTGCATTGAACGCCTCAACCAGGCAGTGCAGGCGCATGTAGGCTGGTTTTTCTTCATTTATCTTTCTTTTCACCAGCTCTGGCGTAGAAAGCCCGAGTTCTGAGAAGACGTTCACCAATGCGTTTCAGTTCACTACTTAGGCTTCGAAGTACTTTAGTTTTCTACCACATCTATCTCGTCCCTAAATGGCTTTGACAGGACAATGCATCGTCGAAAGTTTCCGAGAGAGCGGAGATCTAGAGCACTGACGTAGGACGAAATGTAATGCTTTCAAAATTTACGTTGCATAGTACAAGCATAGCGTGGTCGTTGATGGAAAGACACGGCAACCAAAAAGTAATGTAATCGAGAGACCATGATGTGAAAAATTAAGCAAAGAGGAAGAAAACAGGAAACATGGTAAACAAAATATAAAAAAGAAATTACCGCGATCGTCGCACTCCTCTTTCAAGCTGATCACTATTCAAAAGCCGCTTCTATGTCGAGTAAGTCGGCCCTGTCGAAAGGCACTCTGCACCCCATAAATTATGCGGAACTCGCAAACGTGATTAGTGGCTTCACAGTATGCCGGGAGAAAAAAAAAGGCTCGCAATAAGATCAAAGGGGACCTGAAATTTAAGCACATCCAGCAGTTACCAAGCGCCCGAAAGAACAAGAGCACTATGTAGTTACGAGCATAAAGCTGCGCTCAATGTCGCAGTGCTTGCCTCACCGAGGCTTCTATTTTTATATATTTCTATTGTTACGCATGCGTTCTTTGAAACGAGAACCTTGTTAGATGCGTTCCGCGAAGTCGACAACGACGGGGAGGGCTGCAACACGTTCAAGCCTGTGTCGAAGCAGCCAGGCGGGTAGATGAAAGAGCCGCTCGGACACAATTTGCCTGCTCTCTGGACAGCGTCACCAATTTATGTTGTATGAGTTCTTTGGTGAATTTTTTCGTTTTTTTACTTCTCTGAGTCAAACATCTACACAGCTTCAGTGAGGTAACTTGAATGAATCATGTGATTACTTAAGATAAAATTCTTATGTATAGCGATATATATCTGCTCTGCAGCTCTACATTAGAGATTTGCCTGATGGAGTACCCTCGAAAGTTCGATGCACTTCCTGGGCCTCATAATGCAACCTTTACGCTTCCAAAAGAATAAAGGAATGTTGTTTCTATTGAAGGTAGTTTATTCGACTCAGTACTGATATCACGAAATCGTCCACAACACTTCCAATGGCGCACAACACACACACACAATATATATATATATATATATATATATATATATATATATATATATATATATATATATATATATATATATATATATTGTAATGGAAGAGAACAGAGACAACGCCCGTACGCTAGGCCGGCTGTTCTATTCTGACCCTCGTTCTTCTCTTCTTCGCGCATCCTGCTCTCGCGCCAGAGCACCGGTGTCGTTCTTCGTCATTACACTCGGCCACGACTGCGAGCGGCCGCAGCTGCCGACAGTGTCTCTGGTGGGCGGCACTGGCTGCATCTAGGTGGCCGATCTCGGCCACGCAGTGACGTGGTTTCATGAGGTGTGAAACGTAGTTCAGGCGGGCGGCATTGACTGTGTCGTGGTGGTCGGTGTGTATACGCCGCGACTTGTCCTGCCGAGCTGCCGAGCATTCCGGAGGGCGACATTGGCTGTGTCGGGGTGGTCGTTGAAGGCCTTGGTCACGCTGTGACTTAACAGGCTGAGCGGCAGGAAATGCCGCTAGTGGATGACCCTTGTTGCGCGACCTTGGGAGAAGGTTCAGCGCTGCCGAGTCATCAGTGTCCATAACTTTAGCGTCGCACAGAGGTGACAGACGTGTATGCAAGGAAACGTCTTGCGTTGGCGTCGCGGGAGCGTAACACTTAGATTGCAGAGGCATGTCTTCAATGTCTGCAGCTGTGTTGGTCTCCCTGGCCTCCATGGGCCTCCCGGCCTCCGGGGGGTCTCCCCGGTTCCCACTCGGCGCAAGGTGACCATCTGCTGTCATGGGCTCGTTCGGCTTGTGCGCTGCACGCGTGTCAGGCACTAGAGGAGCCGGAATCTCCACGTTTCCAAGTGATGATGAGCTTGGGGTCCCCGTCATCGGCTTCGGTGGCCCGCAGGTGGTCTTGCTCTGGAGCAAGGTATGTCGTAAGATGTGTCCAGGCGCGGAGTCTGAGATCTGGACTGCGATGCCCGCCTTGCGGATTGCGTCAGTGTCTGTGGTGGTGCGTTCCGCAAAGCTTGCTGTGAATGAGGTACAGGACACAGCTGTACCATCGCGGCAGTTCTCTTCAGGAACTCGGTACATGAGAGTGAGCACGTCGGTGCAGGGCGCACCTGCACCGTCGGGATGACGCCCTTCAGGATCTTGGTCATTGAGGGAGGGCAGGGTGGTAAAGGCTTGAACTGCACTATCTAGGCTGTGGGTCTGACAGCTCCCATCCGGGGCTGACAGTGGATCTTGAGCTAGGTGGTCGCAGGCATGAGATAGCGGGCGAAAAAGACTCAACAGCTTGGCTGACCATTCCGGCCAAGATCCTTGCCGGACGCCTTCGTAGGCATGCCATGCCTTGGCGGCATCGCGAAGGTGACCGATGGCCACCCACCATTTCTGCTGGTCTGTCCAGCCTTCGCGTGCTCCCACAGCGTTGATGGTAGCCACCCACTTTCCGACGTGGTCCTGAAAGCCGCGGAACTCGGGTATTTCGCAGGCAGCCGGCGATGGTAACATGCCAGGTGAAAATCCAGAGTGAGCCGACGCTAAGCAGGCCAGTTGGTAAGAGAGCTGCGTGAGAGCATACCGCAGCTCTCTGCGGCTCTCGGGTGAGCTCTCTTCATGGTCTTGCGAGGCGGCGGCGGCCAACGCGGCATTGAGCGAGTGCAGTGCTGGCAATGCGGTAGGACACAGCACGGAAATTGACGCTGCCATGGCGTTCACCGTGACTCGGAGTCGCGTGATGGTGGCGGTAAGCTCGGCGGCGCTCTCGGGCGATCCGCGCGTGGAGCCAGTGGTGACGTCTGAAGAGTAGGACACCATCAGCGTACTCACAGAGGAGGGGCCCTTGTCCGAGGGAGCTTGCACAGCACCCCTAAGCGGCTCAGGTGCCGATGGAGTACTCAGTAAGCCGTTGTCGCTGCGGGAAGCGTGGACGGCATTCCCGGGGTCCTTGCCGTTGGAAGCGTCAACCGCGTTCCGAGGTAACCGGTACCCGTGCGATGGCTTTGTCGTGAACTGGCACTGCGGCGTCGATGAAGGAGGCTTGAGCCGCCGAGGAGGCCTGGACGCCGTCCACGGACGGTGCCTGAAGCGCCGACGGATTGGCAGGTGGTGGCGAGGAGGCATGTACGCCGTCCCTGGGCGAGAGGAGCCCGTGCGCATTGTTGCCGCGAAGTAGCGCGTCACCGGACAAGTAGTTCCCCGGAACCACAATGGAAGCCTGGACGCCGTACGCTGGTGGTGGCATAGATGCTTGCCGCGGTGGTCTACTTGCGGGTTCCATCAGCGAGGAAGCGTGACGGCGTTCCTCTGGAAGACGCGTTGCCTTAAGCTAACAGCCGGGGTTCGCCGAAGCCTTTCGACGACTGCGCCATTGTAATGGAAGAGAACAGAGACAACGCCCGTACGCTAGGCCGGCTGTTCTATTCTGACCCTCGTTCTTCTCTTCTTCGCGCATCCTGCTCTCGCGCCAGAGCACCGGTGTCGTTCTTCGTCATTACAATATATATATATATATATATATATATATATATATATATATATATATATATATATATATATATAGAGAGAGAGAGAGAGAGAGAGAGAGAGAGAGGAGAATTTATTCATTTTTAGCTCACTCCCCGTCGGAGCTGAATAAAGTTTTCTCCATTCCACTCCATTCAAACACTTAGACTCCGCTGATATCTCAGCACTCGGGTGCATAAATTGTACACCTGTGATAATTCTCTTTGGTTTAGACAGTTTTGCCCATATGTGGTTAATGTCGGCAGTCTATGCCGCTTGTCTGTAAGTGGCGTAAACGCGACGTGCTGCAGCCAGGATGAAGATAACAAAGGGAAGCTATTTTGCACTGGCGGGATCGTGTAGTACGGAAATAACCGCCTTCTGGCTCCTAGTTCTTCCATTGTTCTCTCTTTCCCTTCACCTCCTCACCTCTTAATGTCCCCGACATATTACAAAGGCTACAGATGCCGTCATCATTGCTTTTGACTATACTGCACCACAGAGATGCGACGTCCGCAACGCCAGTCAAACCCACCGCGGTGGTCTATAGTTATGGTGCTTGACTGCTGACACTAACGTCGCTAGATCTAATCCTGGCCGCTGCGGCCGCATTTGGTTGGACGCAAAATGCTAGAAGCCCATGTGCTTAGACTTGTTTATTTATTTATTTATTTTCAAATACTGCAGCCCAATGGAGGGTTATTGCAGGAGTGGGGTACATACAATAGGAAAGAATAACAGTAACATCACAACAAGTTCTTCGTCAGAACAAATATCGCCACCTCCTAAGCACAAACGGGCACACAAATGAGAAAAAAAAATAGGACAACAATGTCATTCATTTGTCTCCAAAAAAATCTGACATATTCATTTCGCGAACCGAACCTGGTAGATCGTTCCAGTAGACAATAATTTTCGGAAAAAAAACTGTATTTGAACATATTAGTACGTGCGAAGAATGGCCTTATGTTAAGATTGTGACCACGTCTAGTTGGCAGAGCATTAGCATACACGATGTAATTATGATTAGATAGCCGGCATGATGAGTGAACATAAGAGTGCAAAAGTTTAAAAGGCTCACTATCACGCCTTGTGCACAATGGAGATAAATTCAAAGATTTCATTGCAGATGAGGGCGAAAAATTATGGTCATAGCGATGAAAAATGAAGCGAACAGTTTTCTTTTGGACAGATTCAATTTTGTTCACGTCACACACTTCGTATGGATTCCACACACACGAAGCGTACTCTAATATAGGGCGGATTAGTGTTTTGTACATTAGTAATTTGGTGGATTTTGGCGATGTAGATAATGTACGTCTTAAGTAACCTAATTTTTGTTTAATGCTTTAGATGTAATGTAATCTATGTGATGCAACCATTGCATGTTGTGTGTGAAAATAACCCCAAGGTATTTGTATGTCCGAGCTCGGGGAACCCCACAGGTGCACGTTAGAGACACTCAGGTGGTCGAGATTTCCGGTGCACTCCGTAGTGGCGTCTCTCATAATCATGTCGTAGGTTTGGGGCGTAAAGTCCCAGCAATTATTGCTATTAACGCCAGACCGCGTCATCCTCCTCCGATCCCTAATATGTTCCAGAACTGAGTTTCTGTTGCACAGCAGCAGTTGCCTCCCACGCTGCTTCGCTTCTAATAGTCGCACCCGCGTATTTTTGTCGCACCCGTCTCAGGAGCTTACGCTAAACTCTCAGCCACAGAAACTGCCCAGCGTATTCACCTATATTTGTCTTTTTTTTTTCCTTATCACAGTGTTTACGGCACGCTCATGTGCGTCGAAAGAGGAGTGTTATAGGTGTTTTGTTTGTTTCGTTTTTCATTGATATACTGTGTGCTTATAGCCAGTCACGGCTGCCCCACTCACACTTCGCAACATTTTGTTCTTTACGAAGCTCCCATCTGTCAACCGGAAGAAGCGCTGTGCCAAAACGGTCGCTGCATACCAAAGCCGCAATGGTGCGACGGCAGCAAAGACTGCACCGACGGCAGCGACGAGGCGGACTGCGGTGAGTCTACCTCTGGCATATCGACCTTAGTGCTCAACGACACGCAGTAAACAGGCACGGCGAATATATTAACGTCTGTGTGTTTGTGCGAAGGAAAAAGGATGTTACAAAGTTCAGCACTACGTCATAATAAATCTAGACAGTCTATCTCAATATGCACATTCTGCCCGATGTAATTTGTGTCGGCATCGTATATATGGTTGCGTGTACGTGAAACTTTTTAACATGAAATCACATTGTATATGGTTAATGCAACTAGGCAAGGCTGTAAATCTTCATAATAGGCTGCCATATATAAAGCTCATTCACCATTGGTGTAGTTGGTGCAGAGTGATTAGAAATTTCTCATTGGCAATTAACTATTCTAAATATGAATAAACTAAAATTATTGTCTGTAATCCGGACAGGGGGTGGGCGTGGGTAGGGAACTAAAGGATGGCAGAAATCGCGATGTTGGTAGGCAGTCGCTAACGCTTGCATTAATTCAATGCACTGCCGTGTCGTTTAACTGAACTCCGTCTAACACGTAACATGTTCATTTGCTTTCCAGTGAGCTACAAAGCGCACCCGAGGTTTAGCCGTAGAAAGTCAATGCCTCACCGGGTATCCAGCCTGCGATGCGACACAGGCGCCATGCGAAACGTTGTTTTATTCAACTCTGGAATATACGCAGCGTGTCGCAGTAAATGATCAGCAATATATAAAGCAGCGGAGAGACTGAGCAAATCCGCAGTCGCCATCTTGCCACATCCGAATGTGGCAGGACTGACATTGAAATGCGGGTATAATGACCTCCATCTTTAAGGTGATTGCCGGCCGTAATCGAGGGTTAAGTGCGACACGTGCGCGACTACAAACCATACCATTGTACACCATAAACGACTTGCTGCGATAAAACTGTTTGTATGGCCAGTTGCCAGTAAGTGTGATTCGAACGCATTGTGTCTGTCAAACAGAATATGAAACAGCAACTAAGGAAAATAATATTTGCAGGCTGTGGCTCTAAAAATCGGCTTGCCTATACGCGACTTCTCTTATGACACTCCTCGATAAGTCACTGCAAAAATAACGAGGCTAAATTGTTATTTCAGCCAATTCAAGTTAAATATTGTATATCGTTATAAAGTTAAAACGAAATTGATTTACACTTTGCAAGGTCGGCCACTCTGCACGTGTCAAGAGGTGTGCACCATCCCTATTTCTATTGCTTCTGGTGGACGCGTTAAAATTGTTTTATGAATATTTGCATTTTCATAGTATTCATGTCATCATATGCAGTAAATATTTACGTGTGACTTGAAAAACTAAAATACTGATATGGAAATTGCGTTTATAGCTTCCGTCTACATATCTTCTCTTCTAAGCGATCTGCGACACGTTGTTCTTATTACCGAATAAGATACAGCCGTACAAAGGAAGCTATATACAAAGGGAACTGGTAGTTTTTCTGTAATCTGTTATTTTTAGGGTCACATATTATGGGGGTGTGGTTACGCCCATCACAATGGCGCCTATTGCCGTTGAACTGTTACAGCAAAATGTGTGCATGAACTAGAGCCAATGTTCATATGAGCGGTGAAGTTGACGTATGCACTGGCTTCTTCCTTTCTATTTGCAACAGCACCGCGAAACTGCACTCACGATGAATTTGAATGCGACAACGGCCGCTGTATTAACAAATCCTGGCGTTGTGACGGTTACGATGACTGCGGAGACACCACGGACGAGATTTGTCGTGAGTACTGTTTCTTTTTTACAAGGTGTTTTTGAGACAATGCAGAATTTTTCAAAAATCGTCCGCGAAAAATAGCATAAATACAATCAGTACGATCACTCAAAAGGAGGGACATTAAAACAAAATATATATTAATGCGCAAGACTTAGATGCCTCATCAAACACGAAAATTGACCGTCGGCCTCTCACGTCGGCTGCGTCACCACAAGTGATGCCAAAATTATCACTTGATGGCGTCGTCATGACGTCACAGATGGTGAAGGTTTGTGATGTCTTATTAACATTCATTTGATGTCATCATGACGTCACATAAATCTTGCATTATTTCTTCTTCCAAACCCACATTGGCTATTTTGTACAAAGCTCGGTGCCAAAGACCCATATCGCGTGAGCGTGAGCTACCCACTTATTCGTCGCTGGAACTATCGAAAAGAACACGAATAATCGATATTTTGAGTGAGAAAGTTGAAAAGCCTATGTCAAAAAGCTCGCTCGTTCGGGTACTCAAGATGGAGATAATTTTTTTACTAAAATCTTAATAAACAATGTTTTTCAAGACACACAACCTTCTAGCACACAACACTCCCGTTAAGATTCGCATGTACGCCGACGACTGCGTCTTGTACCATACGACTAAAACCTCCAATGATCACATCATTCTTAACGATTCATTCGCATAAATCCAATCATGGTGTGAAACCTGGCAGATGCAAATTAGCTTCCGTAAAACTGTCTTCATGTCATTTACAAAACGCTCTCTATCCTCCTCTTTTGCTTATTCGTATAATAGTTCACCTCTGAAAAATGTGTCTGAATACAAATATTTAGGTCTTTTATTTACTTAGGATCTGTCTAGGTCACATCACATGGAAATAATGTGTAACCGTGCCCTTAGAAGACTGGGGTACCTACAACGTACTCTACGTTTGGCCCCAACTAACACAAGACTCCTGACCTACCAAACCCTAGTTCCTCCGATACTCGAGTACGGCTTTGTCATATGGAATCCTCACAAAAGATCTGACATCAAAAAATTGAATCTGTCCGGAAGAGGGCAGTTCGCTTCATATATCGTTGCTACGATAGGTATTTTTCACCTAGTTCTCATCTTCATAGCCTACAGCTTACAACTCTCTCTTTTCGTCGTCACGTCGAATCTTTAAAGTTTTTCGACACTCTCATTCACGGTCCACGATTTCCTTTACTCAGCGACTACACCACACCCGCCAAACAAACTTTCACCAGGCATCGTCATGAGTTGAACATGGCTCATTTTAATCACCGAACAAAGTCGTATAAATACAGTTTTTTGTCCGCACTATTGAAATATGAAATGTGTTGCCCGGCCATGTTAAATCTTTATCACGTGATGAATGCATTTTGTACATTAATAACCACTGATCTTCATGCTCTGTACATTTTGCGTTGTGTTGTTGTATTGCAATTTTTCTTGTATTCTGTACCCACTCCTGCGATAGCCTATCAAGGCTGCAGTATGTTAAAATAATATAAATAAAATAAATCATTTTAGTTTGTAGGTACTGAGATCGGCCGTGTTTTTCGAATCGCTTCTTTTGTACAATCATGTGCAGCCGTTTAACTCAGCTTTCGCGAAACCGTTTTCCTCTGATACTTGTAACGAGCGGTAAGTCGGGTAATGCTCATCCTCTAACAACGCGGGGTGTGAGGCCTTTCTTCGGTAATGCCTGGAGCGATGTCATGGCCTGGCCATTGACAAAGAAAAACGGACTGCGCCTGTTCGTGTCAACTTCTCGTCTTCGTCTGGTCTGCGCATTTTATTCTTCTACAGCATCATGAAAAGAACTCGACCAGCCATAAACTTCTCTGAACAACGGATTCCCATCGGTGTCATTTTATTCTGTTTCTCGCGAATAACATTGTCTGCCTGCACTTCGGTAAAATAATGTTGAACAACTACCCGATTTCGACGGGTAGGAGAAAAGATGGTACTGCGTTGAACGCCTCCTTCAACTCGTGATTACAGAAAGGTGACGAGCAAGCTTACGGTTTATATAACGTCGTAACTTACCTAGGAGATTACAGTTGTGGAACCGTAAAGAATATTACTATATATCGGCTTTCTTGTACCACTGAATAAGCAAGATATTTGCTTCCTTTTTTTTCCATAAGTATAACCTCCATAGCACACGTCAGGCCTTTCAGCAGAGAAAGTCTTGAAAGCAGAGAACAGTTCTGTGAAATAGTCAACTCTGGAAATCCGTAATTGCGAAAGTGAGCCTGCCGGTGACGCCGAAGAGGAAAAGTAATAATACGAGACGATATACAAAAAGTAGTGGAAGTTATGCGATACAGCGTAGTCTACTAGAAGCGATAGAGAAAAATGTCGACGCGTGCTCTTAGCAGTCTTCTGACTACACTGCACTTTCCACAGCATCAAAAATACAATACAGGACACCCACGTCGTACAGCTTACGAATGCAGGTTATTACTCAGTGCAGTGCGGCCATTACTGGAGATTATTATTGCTCAACTGGTATGAGTCAGTTTAACTCAGGCAGTGATTATATGGTAGACTGAGCCCTAATCCCCGTTGTGGTACAACGCGGAGAAAATCCCCGTCCAACTACGAGCTTTAATGTTGTGTTTAGAAATAAAATCGTCTAAAGTACTCCAAACCGGGAGACACAGCGGAAGCTGTTGCTTCTCGCGACGCGTCTTCGGGGCTGGTTCTTTACGACCATAAACCCAGGCTTATTTCAATTGCGGATTTTCAGGATAATCGTGCCGAGACACAGGATGATGTAGCTGGTGAAACAGAAACAGATCCTGTTGGAACAGGACGTGATTCCTGCCGTGGCGTCGCGATCCTGCGGTCGTGAGCTGGCTGCTCGACTAGCTGTCCAAATATTTCACGTTAACTTCCTCAAAAACAGAAATTTACGAGCATGTTCTTCGGGATATAATTCCCTGAAATCTGGGAGACTATAAATAAGGCTGCAACAACTTACGTCGAGACAAGCACTTAACAAAAAAAAACTTTTCACACTCTCTCACTGACGGTGATAAAATGGAAGAATTACTACCAGTCCATAAACATTGATTTATTACTGTGGAAGCGTTCCACAAAGTTAACTTCGGAACAAATCCTGCTTGCTTTCCGTTCCTTATTGCTAATTCATCATGACGTTTTGAAAAGCAGGTTGTCTTTGAAAAAACTGTTACAAAGGTTTATCCCGAAAGGGGCCATTGGCTCGTAGTAAGCAGTAACGCCGCCTGTAATTCGCATCATGCATATCGCTGACGTAGCACAGTTTAAAGGAATTGCACAGAGAGTTAAAACTGCCCCATTCAATACGCACTTCCTTAAACGTTTATCTCTGACATCCCTCGTTTAAAAGCAGCTCTCTATCCACAACCGTTTGCAAACCTGAGCGCGCCAGAACAAGCTCCTTTTTCACTAGGGATTAGTTTGTACTGATGGTAGACGCCCTACGTTTTCGCTAAGTTTCGGTATTTATATTTATTTGCATTATGCATCGAGACTGCATCCCGGATGGAACAAAAGTGGCATACTGTACCGACGCCTATCGGGAACAGGCGTCCCGCGCAAGTTAGCGAGAGAGCAGGCGCCGACGAAATTTTGAAGTGCAGCTTAAACAGGCTCCTTCAAGCTACACCGTATGGACGTTCACTTTGTGATTTCGGTTCGCCCGTGCTTTGGTAGCGTTAGCTACACTGGCCTAGCCGAGCCAGTTTCCCGTGGCTCCTCAAGAGCCGTGCTGCGCATGCGCGAGGATCAGTGATGTCACGCAGCTGGCGCATCGGAGCTGGCACCTCCCGGGCACTCCGCCGCTGCCGCGCGCGACTCTCTGTGCCGGTCTCCGCTTTCCCTGGAGGAGTGACTGACGTCGTAGCCGACGTAGACCTACTGGCGCCGGCGCGCGCAGCTATTCGCCTTCGCTGTGCAGTCGCCGTCTGACACTGCGCTGGAGCCGCTTGATAGCGCCTCTGACTGGCGTTTGCCAGTGTGGTTTAGCCATGGAGAAGGAGAGCGCAAATGCTGCTCAACGGCGCAGAAGAGCCGAGAAGCGCAATTCATTGGATCCCGAAGTAGTTGCCTGGCAAAATAAATATACATGTGCCACTTAATTGGTATACCATGTGTTTGTAATTGAAGCAGCAGTAAGCATGATAATCAAGCTAATCCTAGACCATCAGGAAAGCTAAGAACAATCAGCTGAACATTTTCTAACTCTATGTTATCCTGGCATAGCCGAGCTAAGCCACTGCAGTATTTATTTTAAGGCTACACATAGAACGCTAGCACGAAACACTTTAGCGAGATGTTTGCGACGGATATCAGCTACAGGTACAAACAGATGATACAGCAGTCGACGTTAGAGACTATAACGCCCTGAATGCCTATGGTCGTATGTTTCACCTTTATATTTTATGCATCAGCTCCCGCGGAACGTAATCAATTTCTTTGAGCCTCTAAGCTTTTGTTAATTCCGCTGAGTGCGCGTTGTGCACTTTTCTGAAAACTTTGCCAACGCGATTCACGAGTGTGAGATTCACGTTAAGTAAACTTAGTTTGGAGGATGGTAGGTTAAGGCGAGTACAACGTTTTGTTTAATTACTCAGGGGAGGTACCCTCTCCAACTTCACAGCCGCAGGTTTTCCCCGCAAGTGAGACTTTCATCTGGCCGTCACTTAACGTTCATGATTCATTCTTTTGTAAATATACGGCGCAGTGATTCAGTCTGATGAAAGCGTACACGACCGTGCTACGTAAGTTCCTGAGTGGCGCTAGTTTTTCTTTGAAGAAAACTTCTTTGGAAGTTTGCCCAACCATCTGAACGAGGCGGCGTGTTAAATATCTTAGGCGCACACAAAGGCGTAACATACCGCCGAAACCTTGCATCGCGGCATAAACACCAAGTGTGGCAAGTGTCTTCGTTAAGACTCGGCAGGTTGCCAAGATGCGCGCGTTGATTAGGCCTTCAGATTTATTAGGCCTTCAGGTTGGACCTCCAGAGAGCACCCGGTTAGGCTTTCTTCAAGAACGTCGAGTTTCTCATGGCCATTCGTTATCGTTATGTTCGAAAAGAAAGGCTGTGAAACGTCTGCGCAAGCTGCTTATCAATGGTTTCCTCTGGCAGCTGCTGTTATTCAGGAAAGGCGAAATTATACACCGCTCAATGAACTAATGCGGTCGTCAATCAGGCTTGCAGATGCGTATTTATCAGTTGTTTTTCTTCGCGTGCACGGACCCTGGTTTCTCCGCTTTGATTTTCAATATTTGCCTTCTCGAGCCTCCAACTTAGATAAATCGATACCCATCTCAATATAACAACATGCTTTACGTTGAATTAAGTATTTATTCATATCCAGCCCGTCTTGATCGCTCAGTTTCCGCTGCTGTGAGAATGGGTCAGTCGAACATAGGGGACGCCTATTTTTATGGGCACTCGCGTTGCTTAAAGATTTTCATAGCCCGCAGTTCATTGTCAGTATATGACGTCACTTCTTTGTCTGCTTGTCTGTCTCAACGTCGAGGATGGCGCCGTACAACAAGTGAGTTTCTAACGATTTACGAACGAAATTTGGTGATGTTCAGTGTACTTAGAACACAAATAAATCTGTTTGGTGAAAAGTTATCCGGTCTCCTTCACCACTCCGTTCACTGAAAATCTTTAACCTATAGTCCAGCATATGAGAAACATTGCTCACCCTTTCACTGAGATATCACACATTTTTCAATCTCTCTTCGTAGCAAAAGCTTCTCATGCTCTGAATTTTAGATGTGAAGCATCTTATAGCGGAGTTCAGTCCGGTGGTGGTGGTGGTGTGCGGCGTGACCACCCTTACTGCGCATGCGCAAACCCTCTCCACTTCCCCTTCCCCTCCCCTCCCCCTTTTCCCTCCCCTCCCCCTTTTCCCTCCCTTCCCCCTTTCCCCCTCCCCCTCTCCACATCACCTCTCCCCCTTCCCTCTCCACTTCCCCTTTCCCCCTCACCACTCCACCTCTGAAACGCGGGCTCTACATACCGAAACACTGCGTCGCATCGCCTCATGGTCCCCTTTAGTGGGAGATGGTGTGTTTTTTTGTTACTCTCATATTCGGCACATATTAAGGAGAGGTGAACTGAGAAGATGTTATCCACCGTCATTTATCCTAAAAAGTAGTAAAGGCGACATGCGCATTCAGTGCATCACCGGAAAGCGGGCACAGCGATCCTACCGAGCAGCTTATGCGATACCGTTCTCCCATGCTTCCTTTTCAGCACTCAGTGAAGAAGAACGCGTGCCTAAATGTAATCGGGAAGGGGATGATAAGAATCAGCGAAAACGTTTGGCAATAACACCTCGTACAAAGACCGTAATAAGATCTCTTGAAGCGAGGCGCTTGGAACGAGAAACGACGACGGCACGAATATTGCTTTCTACTGGATAAAAAAAAATGCGAAGCGAAGCGAACATGCGAGGACTAAACGAAGAAAACGAAAAGAAAAACTAAGCGGGAATGGAGATCCGAGAATTTATACATAACGTCACGCGCACGCCATTCGTGCCCGAGCATTTCGCAGCCGTTTAGAAAAGGGTCCTTGGCGGAGCAAAAAAAAAAGGTAGTGTTTTCAGCTAGCACGACGGGATGGAGAGAAGGTTAGAGAAAGAGAGGAGGATTCAGTGAGGCCGGCAGGCCACGGAGTCGGATTCGCGACGCCCTGCGTAACGGACATTTACGCGCGCTGCGCTTTCCCGCACGCCAATATGATTCTTCTCGCGATGCGAAGGCTCGCGGCGGGAACGAGCTTACCAACGGAAGCGGCAAAACGAACCAACGAATGGCTAAGGCTTGCCAGGAGCACGTTCCTCTCGGGCTTGAAGGCGGCACCCATTTATAGAAACGAATAAGCACGAAGGCCGCCGTTGCGGCGCATATAAGTGCTTTTGTAAAGGCAAAACAGAGAAGTGTGTGGGAGAGAAGCACGAAGTACGAATCGTCGTATATGTGTTTGGACGTCTCTCCGCTGCGTTTTCTGTGAGTCGGCGGCGTACGGCGTGCAATTCGTGCTCGAGACAGGCAGCAGTGATTCGTGGCCCAGCCAAGGTGCTCGGGCTCCGTTGTTTTCAGCGTATGCTTTCCTCTCTCGCAATTGCGAGCTGCCTAGCAAATCTCTTGCCCCGCTTTGACCCTCCAACGCCCTGCTGACGTAAAAAGTTGTATGAAAGAACGTATGTTTAAACAAAAGCATTGTGTAGGGTGTGTGTGTGTGTGTGTGTGTGTGTGTGTGTGTGTGTGTGTGTGTGTGTGTGTGTGTGTGTGTGCATAAGCGTGCGCAGGGTTCCCCTTCAGGAGGGGCGATGGTTCGTCGCAGCGCCCCCCTCCCTATTATGTCAATGTATGCGACTGCCTTTGCGCCCCTCTTCTCGCCCCCCCCTACAATGTATAGGGCTGACTTTGCGCCCCCCCTACTCGCCCCCTTGGCCCTCTCCTGCGCACGCCTGTGTGTGTGTGTGTGTGTGTGTGTGTGTGTGTGTGTGTGTCTGTGTGTGTGTGTGTGCGTGTGTGTGTGTGTGTGTGTGTGTGTGTGTGTGTGTGTGTGTGCGTGTGTGCGGGTGGGTGTCTTCTTCAAAGAATGCGAATAGATTGCACTAAGAAAACAAACAAAAAAAGGAAACGCTTTCACGAGAAATGGAGATGCTAGAGCTTTTGGCATTGCAGCCTTGCTGCTTCGCATGTTCCTGCACATTTTATTGATGAATCTCTGGTGATACAAGCGCAGTAATCTTCGCAATCGTTCCTTACGGGGCATCTTGTGAAAGTATTCACTGTGGCGAAGCCTTGGAACTTACTAATGGGTTGCGCTCTCGAGCGCAACCCATGCTTTGCCGGCACTCAGCGATAATACATAATGCCGACAGTCACGGCAAAGGCCGGGCTCTCAACGCGTGCGGCGTCCTTTCAGAAGAAGCCAGGGAGGACGACCCACTAGAAGGTGCTCGAGAGCGCAACCCATTACTAAGTTCCAAGGCTTCGCTACAACATAAATGCTATCTTAGAACGCGCAAAAAAAAAAAACGATAACACAAGGGGAATGAACATGGACACGGCGCAGTGTGTCCTCTTGAGTTATCGTTCTTCCTCTTGTGTTATCATTATTTTGCGCACAACCGCTGTAAGATGAATTAGCAACTCGCCCGGCAGTCATTGCTACTGAACTTTACATAAATATGTATGCATGATGTAGGTGGCTGCTCGCACACACACGTGGCCGCTCGCTTGCGTGTGTGTTGGTGCGTGTAAGATTGTGTGAGAGAGAAAAACAAGGGACAATGACTAAATGTTTACGAAACTGCATTCTGTATCTGACTGCTCTATAGGCACGAATACTGTGTTTTCAATAGCTACGCTGACTTGTTTTATAAAGTATTTGTGAGCCATTGGACAGTGAAGGTGGATGAATGGCGGAGATCTTTCGTGCATGACACAAAGGTGACGTGCCAGAGGCCGGTTTGGTTTGGGGAACGTGTCCATCAACGTTCGAACCGCTGTTCAGAGTATACGACGACATATCGACGACGAGACCGCCATTGAGGTGCACAATGAGAGACGTTTGCTCGCCAAGCCCGCATACAAGGCCGTATACAAGACCGTATACACCACATCGCGACACGAGTCGTCTTGCCTGGCTTGTCGCATGCGCTTGGCATTTCGTGAACGAACTTCATTAGTGTTTGCCGCCAAACGGCGCCGTTGACATTCGCATTCAAGTTATTTCCGTCGTCTTTTTTCGTAGGCACGCTTCTCTTCGATAGTCCTAACTAAATATGACCGTATCACAGCTACCGCAGAACATAAATAGAACGTGCTATCGGCAGGTGCTGGTTTCACTTGTTTAATTGCGCTCCAGCTTGAAAGACATTTCTCTTTGTGATTGGGCTTCACTGCAGCACAGGATTGCATTCTTCCGAAGACATTTTCCAGGGGCGATATAGGCAGAGGCAGACAAGAAGTCGCGACACTTGAGTGTCTCATTAAGTCAAGTCTCGTGCCTCAACTTGTCTAGAAAGTCCCGCTAAAACCGCGGCGGCTGCCAATCGTACATGATATACATGTTCCCCGCTCAAGCCTCACTGACATGCACATAGGGGAGGCAGGCGCTGCTTACCACAACACCAGAGATATTTCACCGCTGCCTGTTTGAATGGCAATGGCACGGATTCAGTTTCGTTAGATTAGTCCACGCATATTGTGGTGCATGGAATTACTATTTACAAACACGTGAATAAGCACGTCGTTGAGAGAGCAATGATGGTTTTTATAGCGAGGTTTTCTTCGCGAGCCTGCCCGGGTTTCTCATACCGGGGCGGCTGCTGTCGCTCCCATGCTGAATAGATGCCTGACCGATCCTCAGCTCACTGAGGAGTTCAAGCTCAGGCAGTTTACTGAACGGTTCACTGAACTTGCACTTCAGTTAAGTAACCCCTCCCCGTCCCATTTAACGATGAAGAATCCCATTCAGCATCTAACCCACGACACAACGGCAGTGAGAAGTAGGACGAAGACACGCTCTCCTTATGTATTGTGCTAGATGCTGAAATGGAACACCGACGTCGACAAACAAGCTATAACTGTAGAATTATCTTCATTCGACTATTTACGACAGCGCTCTGACTTTGAATTTTAGAAAAAAAAATTGGTAACGCAAGCTTCTATCGGTACCGTTCATCAGTGCGAGTGTGCTGGAAAACTCTTAAACAGCGGAAAACGCGGACACGAGTATTTGGTTTAATTTATTCAGCGCCATAATTTCAAAGCCCACACATGCGTTTCTTAGTTTATAATTTTTATGCGGCGAAACCTCATCAGCGGTGACCACTGCCCAAATGACCACGCGTGGCTGACCTTTCCTACGCGAATAATCATTGCGTAAGCCCACGAACGGCCGTTTCAAGCGCATTCGGGGCTGACTCGATAAATCCGAACGCCCGCTCTCCCTCTTTGCTCATCGAGAGTGTCCTTTTCCGCGTGACAAGTGTACATTTTTATCCGGCCCGCAACCGGGAAAGCCGCTTACGAGCGAGGGCCATGCGGCGCAGCCCATGGCGTGCCTGCGTAGGATGGCGTATCCATATACATGAGCCGACCGGACTTATAGTGAGCCGCATATCTTAGCCGCCGCGCTCTGTGACCCTCTGCCCCCTCGCGTCCATCGCTCATAATTTGCATCGCAATACGCCGGGGTCGCTGAGCAGAGCGCATCTTGAGTGAGCCTCGCAAACACGTCCCTTCCCGCCAAAGAACGTGAGAAAGGGAATCCAGCTTCCTCGTTCGACTCGTTAACGAGGCAGGGAAAAGTCCTGTAGCGAAGCACGGACGCGACAGAATATATACGAGACCATCCGTATATCTATGCTCCCTCATCTCTTACTCTCTCTCCCATTGCTCTCCCTTCCAAACAGCGCGTGTTCAAAATTCCTCGCCTCTCCCGCAGTGTTCCAGCGCCGTGTTTCTTCCCCCGCTTTCGCTCACGGAGCTTGTTAACTTCCCAGCTCGCTTCGTGTTGCTTGGCGGCTGCTTTTCGCTAGCCCGGCTTTACCAGTAGTTCAGTCCACTGTGCCACGCGTGTTAAGACATCGAAAGCAGGTGCCACGTTCTTCAAGGCACACACGCCCCAACATCCTCCGCAGCATTAGCCATTCCTTGAAAAAAAAAACAAGAAGAAACAACTTGCATTAGTCTATAGCTTCTCTCTCGTATGTGTTTCTGATCGGCACGTCAAGTTTGACCCATAATGTAGCTTCGAGATTCCCTGATCTTGTCCAGACTATACGCTTCACCACTTCTATCGTTACGGCCGAGAGAAGAAAAAAAGAGGAAAAGAAGTGCTTGTTCAAGACTGTGCAGTATAATGTCGCCATGCGCCCCTATAGAAGACCAAGCAGCGCTTTGGTGACTGCTGGCGCTGATTGCTTTTAAGAGCTCTCTAGGCTCTTTTGTGAGAGCTCGCGAAGGAGCATGCGCGCTCCCGCGCCGCTCGACAAATGGGTATGTCGTGTATCTCGGAGGTCGGCGGAGGGGGTAGGAAAAGCCATAGAGTTGGAATAAGGGCGGGGTCATAAAGATGAGACTGCACAGGAGGCTCGAAGATCCTCTGAAGGAAAGCGTTTCCAAATTCATGTTTCTTTGTGTTGCCGACGTGTGTAAGTAAGAAAGTGCTGCTTGCTTGTAGGCATCAGGACCGTAGCCAGGGTGGGAATGTGAAGGAGGGTTAGGTGTGCTCTTTCCCTGCCCCGCACCCGGAATACCCCGTACAAAAATATACATTTAGAAACGCTCGCATCAAAACTAAAAATATAAACTCATTAATGAAACAGCGTTTAAGAAGTCCCATAATTTACATACGACTTATACCGAAAAAATTCCTGCCTACGGTCCTGGTGTAGGCACACTGCGGCACTAGGTGTGAGCGCTCGTGCGTACGTACTCTTTCATTCCTCATTTATTGCGATAGAAATTATATGGACACTCACGACGAGTTTTCGCCGTCTCCGTCGCCGTCATGTCCCGTAAAAGCCCCAATTGATAACATCCTCCCGCACATCGTATGTATGTTGCACCGCGGGTAGAAGCGCGGGAGCGGGAGCGATGAACGCTGCTCAAGCAGAGATCAAACGAGCCGGCTCACGTCCGTCGCTCGGAGGGCCCATGCGATAACATCACCCCGCTCGGGAGGCTGGCCCTGCAAGCAGAGAGGGAGCGCCCCGCCCGTCTTTAACGGGCATGAAAAGACGCGAGCGGGGGGGGGAGTCGCTCGAGCAGCAAATTTGAACTTTGATTCGAAGGGCGAGGATGCAATCGCTGGCGCGCGCGCTGTCTCGGACCCCCTGAGCGGGCGGCTCGTGTACCCTTCTACGTGCTGCGTTCTCAAAGCGAAGAGACTGTGCGGAGAGATCATCTCTCCCTGGAGCAGAAAAAAAAAAGAGGGTGACCTTATTTTTAGGTCTGGCGGTCCCATGCCGCCAATTTCCCACAGGGTGGGTGCCCTCCCAAGCGACTTTGAACTTCGTTCTGCCGAGCACCAGGTCGGAAGTGCGCTTGTCCCTAATTCACCGGTAGGTACCCGGCGGCAGCAATTCTCTGCCTTCCACAGCAAAGGCGGATGCTCAACTATTTCACCAAGGCTGTGGTCGGACGCTCAGCCATGAAGCGGTGGCTTCATGGCTGAGCGTCCGCTTCCAATGCGGGAGGTACCGGGTTCGATTCCCAGTGCCGACCGGGAACCCACCGGTTTTTCCAAAGGGGGAGAGGAGTACACCTACCTGGCGCTCGGTTGTTAATGGGTACTCATCTCGAAAGGTGGCCCCATAAAGTTCTGCAAAGACCCCCGGACGCACCTTAACCCACCACAGCCTTGGTGAAATAGTTGAGCATCCGCCTCTGCTGTGGGAGGCAGAGAATTGCTGCCGCCGGGTACCTACCGGTAAAATAGGGACAAGCGCACTTCCGGCCTGGTGCTCGGCAGAACGAAGTTCAAAGTCGCTTGGGAGGGCACCCACCCTGTGGGAAATTGGCGGCATGGGACCGCCAGACCTAAAAATAAGGTCACTGGTCCCGTGCAGCGGGTTGGGAGTCCTCCAAGCGTTGTAAGCCTCGCAACTGCGGTATTGTTACCACCACGAAGCCCGCCTGTACCCATTGGAAACCGGTGGGTGGCCGGCCGGCACTGGGGATCGAACCCGGTACCTCCCGTAGTGGAAGCTGACGCCCAAGTGTTTCGCCACCGCTGCATTTTTTTTTTAGTAGAGTTACGCGACATCCGATCCAAACGAGTGAGCTGCCAGCCCTACTTGGTGAGCTGCCAGCCCTACATTACAATTTGTTGCTACAGCATTCATTGCTTCGCCCTTGTGGTGAAACTGGGAATTTTTTCGTTTCAATCAGCATGCAATTTTTCATCGTGCCCAGAGCATTGCTGTCATTGCGTACAGTTTCAAGTTTGAGAGTTGTGGTGTACCTAGCGATAGCCGGAATCGTTTTCTCACTGCTATACTGCCGGCGCTACTCAACACACTGGCGTATATGCGACAGCGATAGAACGTGGACATCGTGTGAAATGTGCTCACGTTTCTCGGTAAGCACGTCTTGTCGCGCTTGTAAATTACGATATCGTCGTATCGTTGTCCAATACAATGCCATTCATATCAATACTTCACCTTTGCCGCGAAACTATGACATTTCGGTATAAGGTTAGAGATCGCATAGTTTTTGAACACCAGCCATAGCAACCGAGTATTCCTGTCATGTGTCCTTTGGGGCGCAAACTGTCTTCACTCTCTCCCTCTATTTTCTTTTTCGTTTCTCTTGCGGCAAATGTAGGGTAGCAAATCGTGCGCTCCTATTGTCGAAATATGTACAAGTATTCTGCTTTTTCTTTCGTTTCTGTTTTCTTGCATTTGTCATAGGTAACAGTGAAAGAAGAATAAAGGAAGCTCGCGCTTAAAAACATAACAATATTTAAGAACGGCAGAGGTATAAGGAAAAGCTTTCGTCTGGGCTTACATAAACGTGTGTTTTATTTACGAGTACGTCAACGCTTTCAGGACTCCCGTATCGGTATTCACTTTATGTTTTGCCATAATCTTGCAGCCTTGTTTATTCTTCACGCTGTGCTAGGCTTGTTACACTAAGAAAAAACTAAAACGAGACAGCGAGAGCGTTGGTGGCGAGCTACCCACTGCTTCCTGGGAAATGCTGGGAGAAATCGGTCATTAGGAGACCGCTTTCTACCCTCAAGAAAGACTACAAGACATGAAAAAAATAATAATAATAATGTGTATACCATCTATGACAGCTCGCAGCGACTGATTTGATGGTGCGCCTTTCTGACAACATAGTAGGGCGGCGACGTTCAAAGCGCAGGACTCTAAGAAGTCTGGCTCTGGAGAAGTAGTCGCCAACCGCAGAAAGACGCTGTAGTAAGAAGTGACAAGCGTGAAGAACTTCTAGGAACAAAAAAAGCAAAACAATCTACCCGGAAAATGTAAGAAGGGGAGTGACAGATGCAACAAAGAAATGAGAAGTTTTATAAAAAAAAAGAAGGAACTGAAAGTGAAAAGCTGTGTTTATCCCATAAATGAATCGGAATCAGACTTTAGGAACGAAGCATGACCGAAAAACGACAGGGATGAAAAAAAAATAGGCAGAAGAAAGTTGACGGGAACTAAAGCTATAAGAAATAACAAACTCTTAAAATTGTGAGAGTGCAAAGGAAAACAGTGACAGATCATAAAAAAAAGCATAGAAAAAGAGACAAAATAACATCAGAAGGGTTTCCTTTGACTTTTCGGGGAAGCAAGTAATGGAAGTCGGCGCACGGAGCTGCGAAGTGCACGAACTAACAGAGAACTGTTTTGAATGCGTCGACTCTGTGCCGGTGTTGTTGCTGGTGACGGCGACGGTGTCGACATGTTCTGTATGTGCGTACGTGTATGCGGAGATTCTCAGAGCGCGTCGCACAAGTCGCCGCAGTCGCTCACCGGAAGAGGCACTAAGCGGAAGGGGAGAAAAAAAAAAAAGAAACCTCAGAATGAGGGCTGCCACCAAGATAAGGGCCCCGCCAGGAGTGAGAGCCTTCTTTGCGGAAACTTCTGTCGCTATGTTTCTAATTTGCGCCACCGTCGCGCCGCTCTTTCGGCGCGTGACTTGGGAAAAGAAAAGTGCTCAAATGGAAGTAGCGCCGAAAAGCTCATCATTTAATTACAGGGAAGGCAAGGAACGCACGCGCGTTGCTTCGTTAATTGTCCCTTGTATTCTTATACTGCTCCCGTTTTCGCTTCGAATGAGCATCCGGGGTAACCTGTGTTCTTCCTGCCGTTCTTCTCCGGTCTTATACGGTGACTGTCCTTTTCGGCCGCGTTAATCAGATGCTGATTTTCCCCGAGAGATACAAGCAGCCCCTGAAAGACGGCGCCGTCATTCGCTTTAACGACCTGAAAGCTGCTTCTCGCGTCTCTGCCGCAGAAACCTTCACCCGTTTTCTTTTTTCTTTTTTCGGACAATTATTCAAATGCCGTAGCAACGGTTACATTACAGTCGGACGTCATGTCGAAATATTGGCAGCATTCAGGAGATGTCGGTGTAGTTAACAACGCAGGATTGTTAGGAATGTGTCAAACACCGCAGCGTTTAATATTTCTGTAAGAATTCCGCAGAGATTCCAAGCAAACAATGTTCACGTGGGTTGCCTGCACAGGAGGATCGGTTCAGCGCATTCTCGAAAAAAGCGTTCACGCGATTTCACGCCAGTAACTTTATGCATATAGCAAATATATTTTAAAGAAAGGCAATTTTGCTGCCCTCTTTCTTCCGGCAGAATATTTCTAATTAACGTGGCGTTGTTTGCTATCAAGCGGTATGAAGCTGCACGTGCCAAAACGCGTGACGTTAGTGTGTGTGTGCGTGTGTATGTGCGTGTGCGTGTGTGTATGTGTGTGGGTCTGTGTGTGCGTGTGTGTATGTGTGTGTGTGTGTGTGTGTGTGTGTGTGTGTGTGTGTGTGTGTGTGTGTGTGTGTGTGTGTGTGTGTGTGTGTGTGTGTGTGTGTGTGTGTGTGTGTGTGTGTGTGTGTGTGTGTGTGTGTGTGTGTGTGTGTGTGTGTGTGTGTGTGTGTGTGTGTGTGTGTGTTGCGGCATCATTTCACTTTAATAAGCTCACTAGCGCAGTGGCACGCGATTTCAGCATAATAGCGGGTTGAACAGATGCATCTCACTACTGACTTGAATGGCTAGTTAAGCACCAGTCCAAAACTAACTGCAAGGAAGTGACCATGGTTAGCTGCGTATGTATGGAGCATTCGCCGAACGAAAACAGCAAACTGCTTTACTCTGGTTGTGCAATAATCAGAAGCTGAAGTCCACTTGAGCGTCGAAACCCACAGCAAACAGCTTACACAAACCAACGGCCGTTCCATTACCTCCGCCGGACCACTTGCGAAAACTGCCGTCAGTGCCGAGCTTGTAGGAAAAGCCGCATCAACATGGGACGCCCGACAGTCGCCAAATCCTTTCGTTGTTTTACTAAGCACACATATCTCAGTTATGGACCGGATGTTGAGTAGAGTAGGCACGCACGTTCGCAGTGTTTGCAGTCGCTAAAAGCGATGGTGTAATGCATGTCTGCAAAACTTTTCGCAAACAGAACTTCCCGCTCCGAGCAGCGATATCGACCAGCAATATCGAGCAGCACTTACAAAGTCCTAGTCGGTATTGCCGTTCATTAATTCGTCCTCGTCAATGAGCATAGATACCATAAGGACATCGTCGATAGAACTGGGAACATAATATTCCAGAAGAGGAAACATAAGAGTGTCGTTATATTCCTGAAAATAAAAAAGGAACGAAAAACATGCAAGAGTCCCCTCGTGGAGACGCAGCATTTATAGATAGCAGAACACTAATACCTTGCAGTGACGACCATTCGTGGCTCCGGGTTTTAAATAAAACTACAGTATCAGCTGGCATACTTTTTCTCGACGCTTCTAGGAGTTCAGTTGCTTCATCCTTCGACAAAATAGGGCGCATAGTTTTGTCGTTCCTTATGATTACGCTTGTAAAAATTTTACTCGTTACATGACTATGAATGATTGAAATGTGGTGAAGGACAAACTCAAGTACCGTGAAGACCCCTATCCAAGCCAACCTTGAAGGATTTTTCACACAGAAGGACCTCACATGGAAGACTTCTTCAGCAGCCATATCATCGTAAAATGTTTGTCCATGCAAAGCACGAACTTCTGCTCTCCTCCTCATTTTTTAGTTCCCATTTTCCTGCTTTTCCAATGCAGTTAATAGCTAAGCGGGCTCAAGCTCGTTAACATCCCTACATTTTCCGTATCTATCGCTCTATTTTTTCCTCTCTCTCTCTGGCTGTAATTGCCCAGAAATATGCTTGCGACTTCTCGCGCGCATTACTTCTGAACATCTACATAACCGTTGATTTGGTGTACGATTCCATAACTAGCGAAACTGGCTAAGGCTACCGATTTGTGTCTTGACTGCCACTTGGTTTTTCTCTGTCAGCAAAGCCTAGATAGACATTCCTTATTGAAGCTTCCTGCCTCAGAAACAGATCTTAAACATAATTTATTATGCAGCTGTCCGGCTCTGCGGGGAAGCCGAATTCCGCTGCATGACGGGTGGTTGCATCTCGCTAGCCTGGCGCTGCGACAAGGACATCGACTGCGTCGACGGCTCGGATGAAGGTGGCTGCACTGGTACGTACCCCGCATCTATCTTTATAATTCTTGGTTATTGGACCTCAAGTCGAGGCATATATCGTCGCATGGTTTGCTTGGTTTCGACAGTGCCATTTCACCCGGCACTCAATACACGCTATCTGGCGCTATCTGGTGCTATACAGGGCAAAGTGCCAGAGCATAGGCTTGCGCAGACTACTCCATTAGGGAAAGCTAAGGTTCACGGTTCGCTGCGCCGCCGCCTTTGCGATTGAACGAGCACGTAAGGAAACAAGCTTCGCAATGGATGCAAAAATCTAAGTGAAGCAATGACATGCTGCTCACAATAGCCCAATGGCCTGCCTTTGGCCCCCAGCTTTCCCAGTGTATAGGTTTCTCACCGTAAGTCGTCCTTGGAATGCAACATCAGCGATAACCTCCTCGGACACCATCATCTCAAAAACCTGCATGGCGGTACAGGCACAAACAACGACGGGGCAGGTACGTGGCAATGGCGGCTCCTCTTGTAAAATGATTAGGGGGCGGAAGGAGTGGGGGGGGGGGGTGACTTCACCTCTCACCTGCGCCTCTTTTTTGCGCATGCATAAGCGAAATATTGATTCATTTTCTCGGAGTTTTATGATTTGTTCATAGGCGTCAAAGCAGAACGTAAATTTCTGTTAACGCTCTTTCAAATAAGCGTGTCCACGCGTTAATAAGGCTATCTGGCAGTTGCTAGTTGGCGATGCACTGTTCCTTGAACGCGTGATTGATAAGCTAAGACGTTACCTTTAACAGAGCATGAAACAAGCAAACAAGGGTTCATCTTGTTTGTTTTGTATATATGAGTGAATATATTAAAGCTAATTCTGTAAGAAACGCAACAGGTATCAGATACTCGTGACGACAACATTCGCCCTTGAGTAACGATAGATTATTAAGAATGGCTAACTAGCCTCGGCGAGCGGAAGTGAAAATAAACATTGACTCAGAGCGCAGAGGACGAAAGAAAAGAACGGCTCTACGAGTTGGGTGCATATAATCGAAGAAATGATAACCTGTCCTAATTATGCAGACTGCCCCTTCTTTTAGATTAACCACCAGTGTATTCACTGCTTGTGGCATTCTCTGCTTCCTTTTATAGCTTTCACGTCTAACCTGTGCCTGGAGGAAGATTTCCAGTGCCGCAGTGGCCGCTGTGTAGGCATGAATTATCGCTGCAACGGGGACAATGACTGCGGTGACTGGTCCGACGAAGAAGGCTGTGGTAAGACGGCAGAGTTTATACGCTTGCTTGTCCACGTACTCTACAATCCCCATTATTATTTCCTTTGCGTTTTCTGAATAGCAAGTTCTGCACGGAATAAGCAACCTCAATTGTCACCTTCTTAAATCAAAACGTGTAGCAGAGATACTGTGTTGAAAAGTGGCGCACCGAAATACAAAGACCAGAGACAAAGCAACAATAATGACGCACTCCTTGTGCTCGCACTTGTTGTCTCGTCTCTTATCCTTGTCTTTCGGTGCGCCATTTTCCTAGACAATATGCATGAACCAACTCGCTCAGCAACACATTTCAATATGCGTAACCCTCCGCATATTTCACTGCTGGAAAACATTGCCTATGCAAACGCCTGTACCGGCGTATACGTTTGCTCCACTCTAAGGAAAAACACCGAATGAGTATGCAACAAGCCTGTATAATTTCATTACTTCTGATAAAGAAAGCAACCGTGCTCTGTACGTTGTCTAGCGACAACATTTATTGTTGAAACACAATAATTCTGGATTTGCACTCCATATTTGTCTTCCTGCGTGACCTTCAATGCTAATCAGTGATACACAGTCGTCGAAGCCATGAATGAACAAGCGTACACATGCGACAAGCGAACAGGTAGAAGCGAAAATATAATACTGACTTAGCACGGCCGATCGGTAAGACTATGCTAAAAGACGTCTCGTTCATTGAGAATAGCGTTACGCATCAGTCGGTTATCAAGTGCATCGACTGAATTTCCCCGGCAGAGGGCAAGAGTGCGTGTCAGGAAGGAGAGTTCCGGTGCGAGGACGGCTTCTGCATCAACGTGGACTGGAAGTGCGACGGCGACGCTGACTGCGATGACCACTCGGACGAGCGCGACTGTCCGCCTCGCCAGTGCGCCGCGCACGAGTTCCAGTGCCTGTCCGGAAAATGCATCCAGCTCGAGTGGCGCTGCGACGGTGACTTCGACTGCTCCGACAACAGCGATGAGGACGGATGCGGTAAGGCGACTTCCTATCCCTATAAGCGCAAATGCTAGACGCCGCACAGTTCTTCAGTGGCAAATTGTGGTGTCAGTATGTATACTCTCGGGTAGAGCGTCACGCTCTCTGCTTTCGTTCTTCTTGTCCCCATTCCCCTTCCCACAGTGCAGGGTAGCAAACCGCACGTGCGTCTGGTTGAGCTTCCCGTCTCTCATTTTCATGTTCCTTCTCTCTTTCGTATGTACTGCTTACATCGTTTGAGAACGTTTCCCACTCTGAAACTCTGAAACAAGCAACCAAACCAAAGCTTCTCCGCCCCGTTGTCCTAAGATAAGACGTTTTTACGCGGACTATTCGTACAGGCGAAGAGTGTGGCAAGTGAGTTCTGCAGAATTTCGCAATTTGCTGGAAATTTACTACCCACGCGCGTCTAGCATAAAGCTACAAAGGTATTCCTTAGGATTTCCCGGAAGGAAAATCTCTTTTTTTTTTATTTTTCCCGTCATAAGAACAGATTCCAGACCATAGTCGGACGTATTATTGTCGTGAGCGGACAG
Source organism: Rhipicephalus sanguineus (assembly GCF_013339695.2). NCBI lineage: Eukaryota > Metazoa > Arthropoda > Arachnida > Ixodida > Ixodidae > Rhipicephalus > Rhipicephalus sanguineus. The sequence continues at coordinate 127,151,430 of NC_051177.1, read as the reverse complement.
CCTGTGGAAAAGCTCGCTTACGCGCAGCTTCAGTTCCATATAGTTTTAATTTGAGATTCGCCACTGCCGTTGCATGTGATACGAACAAAAAACGGCGCTCGTTTTGTAATTAATGTCAGTGCACGTGTCCTTCCTCACGGCCGCCTTTCTTCGTGCAGTCGGGCGAGAGGTTGCCTGCGACCCTGGCCACTTCCGTTGCCTAGACGGCACGTGCATTGTGGAGCGACTCGTCTGCAACGGGACGCCAGACTGCCCTGACCGCTCGGACGAAGCCCAGAACACGACCTGCAGTGAGCTGCTGCCACTTGGCATTTTTTTCTCATTGCTTTCCCGTAACAGCAGCCAACGGTGAAACGTTACCTCGCGCAGTTGCCTGCTTCCAGCGCCTCTTGCCACGGTATTCGCCTGCGAATGAAAAAATTCTGGCAGCCGTGTTTCAAACGGTGCTTCTTAAGATACTCATTTTTGACAGCATAAGGCGCGCGCACAAACACGGACACTAGAAACAAAAAAAAAAAGATGGAAACAACACAGCTCCGGCGTTGTTTCCGTCTTTTTTTCCAGTGTCCGTGTTTGTGCGCGCACCTTATTCTCTCAAAAATGAAGTAGCAACTAGCCCAATTACCCGTGCTGCTCTTAAAAGATTGTTCACGACACGGGTGCATTTACTGTGCCTACTGGTATTACTTTTTCTTCATCGAACTAAATGTTTGTTCGGCGCTAATATAAGAATTTGTGAGAGCTATATTTGCATAATGAGCATGACACTTGGATTAACTGGTCTAAATGTATACTCGAGTCCGCCCGGTAGTACAGTGGTTACGGTGTTCGGCTGCTGATCCGCAGGTCGCGGCTTCGACCCCTGCCGCGGTGGTCGCATTTCGATGCAGCCAAAATGCTAGATGCCCGTGTAGGAAGCCTCAAAAGCACGAATTGCCCCGCCCTAGCTGGGTGAGGGAACAGAAGCACGGTAGAATAAGAGCATGTGTGTCCTTCCGGAGAAAATTTTCGCCGGGGCTGAGTGAGTTTAGGGGTTGAAGTGGGAAGGGAAAGGATGGGAGATCTGTGTTACGAGGGCAGTGTGCCTGCTCGTCAGTAGCGATATTGTGAAGGTTCGCTGCGTGGTCTTGAATGCAGTAAACCCTCACGCAAGTAGCTACATTACGATTCATAATGTGCAACGCCTCGCAGATTTACATCGCCTTGTGAACCTTCTTGAGTTCATGAATAGCCGCTTGAGAATTAGTGATGCCTAGTTGTTTGATATAGGCAGCTTAAATGGGGCATCTAGCTGCACATATGCGAAATGTCACATCAAGAACCGTTCTCACTTCGAAAAATGGTGGCGTTGTGCCCCTTTAGGTGGCAGTTGTCAGCCTGTTCCCTCCCTATTTCCTCTGTGTCTTCGTGTTTTCTATGTATTCAAACCAAATAAATAAATAAATAAATAAATAAGCTATTACTGTGAGGCAAATAATTTCTTTGGTTTTAAGTGGCAAAACCCCGACATGACTTTGAGGCATGCCGTATCGAAGGGCTCCGGAAATCTCGCTCATCTTGTGTTCCTTAACGAGCACCTAAATCTAAGTACACGGGCCTCTATCAAAATGCGGCTACCACGACCGGGATCGAGCTGTCCGGCCCGTGCAGTGCTCTATTGTGTACTGCATATATAGCTATTTGTCGGTGTATAGTTAGCAGTCAAAATCAATTTATACAAATGGGATCCATCATATGATTGTTTCTGTCAAAAACGGTTTCCTCATCAATTTTTCATGGTGTTCTTAATCATCCATCAAAATCAATTGAAGGGTATGTGTACCTGTAGGATGCACATACAGGGTGTTTCAAGTAATGTGTCCAACCTTCTCAAAAAATCAGGAAAATGCGATATTTGATTGCCGCCTTCAGAATTGGTTTTTCTGTAGTGGCAGGGCTTTAAAGATGGTTAAAGAAATTATTTGGGACTGTAACTAAAACAGTTCAATAATTAACTTTTTATTAATGGAGTTAGGTAGTTGTGTCAAATCGGAGAATTGAAGTTCTTCATGCCAGAAACCCAACCTAACTTTGAGATTTCGAAAAAGTGGCATCTAGTAATAATTACGACGTAATTAAATTCAACCAAATTCAATGGCGGAACCTAAACAGAAACGTGGAAGAACGCAACTGCCATATTCTTTTGAGACGTCCAAAATGAGGGAATGACTTCTTCTGTAGCGCTAGGCATCTTAAGATGGTTAGAGAAATGATTTGAGACAGTAATTAAGAAAGTTACATTAATTAACGTTTTAATTAGTGGAGTTAGGTGAATATGTCAAATTGCGGAATTGAAGATCTTCGTGCCAGAAACCCATCCCAACACAGGATTTCGAAAACGCGGCCTCTAGTAATAATTACGAAGTAATGAAATTCAACCGAATTCTATGGCTTTCGCTGTTAAAAGCATTTGGATTTTGTTGAATTTCATTACGCCACAACAATTTCTAGAGGACGCTTTTTGGAAATCTCAAAGCTCGGATGAGTTCCTTGCATGAAGCACTTCAATTCTCCCATTTGATACCGAATAACTCCACCAATTAGAAAGTTATTTAGTGTAACTTTCTTAATTAGTGTCCTAAATGATGTCCCCAACTACCTTAAGATTCCTGCCGCTACAGAAAAAGCAATTCTGAAAGCCCCGAGCAAATATCGCATTTTCCTGATTTTTTGAGAAGGTTGGACACGTTTCTTGAAACACCCTGTATAACTAATCTTTCAAGAGTTCTACTACGCCAGTGAGTGTTTGTTTGTGCAACCTCTACTTTGTTAAAGTAAACATAAGAGGACGTTTCAAGCGAGAGGTATATGGTTTCATGAAACGCATCAGTGATCAAGAATGTTGATGTTGAAGAAAGATAACTTGTTAGCTATCGTACCGACGTTGAAAGCTTCCGTCATTCCTACAATACGGTCACGCTGGGTGGAAAGCAGCGTTCCATCCAGCGTGGCCTTGGCTAGCGGTACTCACTCTTATCCGCCCCAAATAAATTTTATGTCGTATTATGGCCTAACGGTAGCCACATTGTTAGACAGTGTTAACCCGTCAAGAATAAAGAGGTTTATCTTGTAACGAGTTAGCGATACATGGTCAGCAAAAAAATTACAGAGCGAAAAATTAAAGACGAGCAAATGGTCGACGCAGGCACTAACTTGGTCGGAAACTCGGTTTCAAGTTAGCAGTTATGTTCTCTTTTCAAGATTCTTTGCGTGTCATTATTCATTTTCAATAAAACTTTATTCCTTCGCTCAGGATACAGAGGAAAGCAAGAATGACGTTATAAACTTCTTTATCAAACCCTACCTGCAACATCAATAAATTGCGTTGCCAGTAACGTAACCAGAATCAAGATAACTCAGTTATCGATAGGCAAGCGTACGATGGTAACTATACTAGCGAATAAAGCAATGAATAAATTTCGTTGCGAGTAATGTAATCACACTCAAAATAACTTGGTCATCGATAGGCGAGTGCACGGTGATAAATATACTAGCGAGTTAAGCAAAAGCGAATGCATGCTCGTGTGTGTGTGTGCATGTGTGCTTCGCGGTACGTAGTGCCTGTTCGGCTAAGAACCCGCGCTAGACTTTCTGCTTCGTTTCCCACACATAGAAACGAGCACTCCATGCCGAGAGGATGGCTTTCCCTGCCAGCACCAGTGCATGGCCACCGCCACGGGTCAGCGCTGCTCCTGCAAGGAGGGATACCAGCTGGCGCCAGACGGACGCTCCTGTCTCGGTGAGGGGCCGGATTTATTTTTCATCTTCCGTATCCCTCTGTTCTTTGGCGTTCCTTGGGTACCCACTTCTTTTCTTGGGCTGCATTCTTACTCCAAAGTGAGCGAGTGTAGGCGCATATGGCGCCTTCCTTGGTTCCCTGCCTTACTAAGACGAGTAGTTTCCTTTATATCTCTTGCTTATCCAGCAACCTTCACTTATGGCCGCCTCAGTCCTGAACTCGAGTCTCATATCTCTTCCTAAACTGATTTTCTTTATAATGCACCGCTGCAAATTTGACGACAAAAGGCAAGTGCGAGCTTATACCGTGCTTAGCGTACGTAATAAACTCTCCAGTTTCGTTGCTAGTCTTCTTTTTATTTCTTTTTTTTGTGTGTCTGATCCCTTATCTATATGTCAGGTTCCTGTTTCCTTACTGGAAACGAGAGAGAATTAGGGTTTTTGACGGCGATGCCATGCATATGGTGGTGCATTCGCGGAGTTGCGATACAGGATATATACTGCATGAGTGTTTCATAGGAAAATGTTTGTAAGTACAACAACCACCTCCTGAAAGCCACTTACTTCGTCCAGTTACCTTTCCACAGTTTTCTAAGATACTTTTAGGTGTCATTAGGTAGCTCATCTTCGATAAGTACTTGCATATTCGTAAATATATTTACATAATATGCTCTTTAAACGCAGAGAAGTCTAGAGGCCGGCGTAAGAGTAGATACACTGCTACAACGGAATATCACTTCTGTTTTGTCATGTGTCCATGAGTTTGGTACGGCAAACAAATAAAGGTACTTCGATGACCCTATAGTTGAAGTATGTTTTTTTTTCATCAATGGCGATATTATCACTTTTTACACAACAGCATCTGCGGATTTGCGTTGACTTAAGTGGGACTTGTTATTGCCTGTGCGCTGCGAATTGTTATATGTATTTTTGTTGGCCACGGAATGTGAGAATTTGCGAGGCGCTCAGTCAACACTTGAAGGCTACGAACTCGCCGCATTCCGGGAGATGTGCGGCAGACAAAATACTGCAGGAAGTTCTCCAGAACTAAAGCGAAGGTACGCTGCAATGTATGGAAATAAGAAAAAAGAAAACATGAGAAGGCGAGTCTTTCCAAGAAGCTGCGCGCAAAGATACGGTGGTTAATGGCGTCATTTTATCGCCGCTTATTTATGCGGCAGCGAAATGGCTGCCCTATGCTTTCCGCGTCCTATGCTTCACCGACAACCCACACTGAGCCATCTGGGGAATGGAAGCTAATTACTGATCAAGGTTCCCCTCGGAAAACTTAGGACCTGCGGTATGCTACCTTACCAAAGCGTCAATCTTGCTACAACTATTACGCGGCGCAGGAGTGGCTTCCAGACTCCAGTTATGCCGTTGTACGTTGAAGACTAGCATATCATCGCACCGATCATCTTCGCGTCATCATCCTCCGTCCTTCTGGCGTTCCACTTTCTTCTCCACCAAAGCAGACCATCATGTCAGAGTGCACAAGCTTGGGTTTGTCTCTCTTTTTCATGAAGAAATGCGCGAATACTGGATCATACTACTTGAAAAGGAAAAGTCACCCATTCCCTCATGTATTTATTTGCCCAGGGCTACTGAAGCGAAAGCCCTCTTCTTGTTTCTTTTCAGTCGAATGTATTGGCGTCTATGGCTTTCGCCCTAAAAAAAGAATGAAGAATAAACCGCAAGACTCAATGCGATGTTGGCGAGTCCGCATGTCCAGCGTCTTATGGCTCATTTACTGCTACTTCGTTGAGTACCACTGCGTACTCATAAGCAGAGGGATTAACTAAAGTCGCCCGAGTGATGCTCTCCAGCTGTTCGGTTTGTTTTGTTGTGAAAATAAAGACGACATGGCTCGGGCGTATGTCGTATCGGACGTACATCAGCGGAGGATTAACACGAAACCCATGCGGGGTGTGAGAAAGGATTCTGCTGCTGGCATGGGCAGAGGTTCTCACATTAGCGGAGTGGCACGTAACACTAATTTTTGCGAGAGGACAGACTAAACGTCACGTCGATGTCGAAAAAAAAAGAAAAAAACAGAGAACGTTGACTGCGCACTCATTCTCTAATCGGATTAACGAATTGCCTCTTTTGCGTACGTCGCAATAATCTAAGGATCCATGCACCGAGCGAAAGATACCGTGAAATTCATTAACACGACAGCATGGCCCACCAGAACACTCGCGAATGTTATTTCAACAAACCTCACAGGTCTTACGTACTTCGTTGTAAAGAAACTTTATCTCGGCACAGTTGGAATGAAAGGCGGCGAGAGCGAAAACTATGTGTTTTGTAAATGTAATGATACGCAAGCCGAAAGCTTATACGAGGTCTTCGTATGTTAAATCTGTGTAATACGCCCCATCATATCGCACCACAAAATCATATCACACCATAAATCGTCACGTACCTCAGAGGTTAGTCGCGTATCTCACAGGCTAAAGAAAGTAGGAAGTAGATACGGCGTTAATGTTGTTTTCACGGCTGCCAATAAGCTAGGTAAGATTTGTGCCGCTGTGCAGAGGAAGAATGAGCGAGTAAAAGACAAGAAGCGGACCGGTATTTGTTTCGTAAAACACACCAACAAATTCACTGATTGCCGTACGAGTGTGGTGTATAAGATTCCTTTCAGCTGCGGCCGCTTCTACGTAGGACAGACGGGCCGATGCATCAACCAGAGATTGTTGGAACATAATAGATCGCTAACAGGAGGCTCACCTTCTAATCTATCTTTACATTGTCGAGATTGTAAGTGCACGCCAAAATTTGATGAATGCGCAATATTGTACCGGCATAGAAATGAAGAAACGCGCCTGATGATTGAAGCATGGCATATCGAGAATAGTGGTAGTGCATGCGTGAGCCAACCGTCGATTAACTTGCATAAAGATGAAATCAAATGCCTTAACAGTTATCTTCCACGTAGGCCACCACGCGTGCCGGATAGGTTCACCTGTTGCATGGGCACGCGCAGATAAGCTTTCGTGCCTCCTTTCTTTTCAGCCGTTGTGCGTCTCTTCAGTTGTTAGTCGGCGTTTGTGGTGTCCTGACTTCTTTCTTGTGTCCGTGTTTGCGCGCGCTGTCTTTTTAGAATGAATACTTACCAACTAGCTCAGCTCTCTGTTATTTGTTGTCACAGCCACATTGAAAAGAAACGTGATTGTACATGGTCTTTCAATATTTGTTTCGCTTTCTTGTGCTACCTGTTCAGCTTCGAGCCTCGCGCGAACCGAATATTTCTTCGTTACAGCTGATATTTCGGCCACTTTCGCACTTTTGATTTCGTTATAAAAAAATTAGAATTCACCTAGGTAAAGCGCCACCAAACAAAGTCTGTATTTAATTCTCTATAACCGATCATTCCGCTATATCACTGCTCCCTGTAACGAGTTCCAACTGTATACGTATTTGTCTCACAGCATACCTACCGTGCTATTCTAGCTGAATATCAAATTGCAGTGGCGTAACTTTTGTTATTGTCCATTGGGCTTTTTGTACATATATCTGCGAGGGTGTTTTAAAAAAATGAATGAGAGAGGAAGGGAACACTTCGGGGCTCACGGATTGCGAGCCGCACAGCCCTTCTTTTAGCATGCCTGTGACTCTTGAGTGTGCGGTGAAGGAGCACAAGTTCCGAGACAACTTTTCTATGCGTTTTTTTTTCCTGTCAACCTCCGCAGACGTGGACGAGTGCACGTACGAAGGCACCTGCAGCCAGGCGTGCGTGAACACCGTGCCGAGCTTCCAGTGCCTTTGCAAGGAGGGCTACAGGCTACGGGACGACAAGCGACACTGCAAGGCTCAAGGTTAGTCTGTTGCTAGGCGTTTCCTGAACGCGTGTGCTTGGGGAGTATAGCTTACCGGTCAGAATGAACCTCGCGTTTCAAATGAAGTTAAACACAAATACAGAATATCACTATAAATTGAAAAAAATTCCATTCAGCCCAGTGGTCATGCATCCATCCATCCATCCATACATGCATGCATGCATGCATGCATACATACATACATACATACATACATACATACATACATACATACATACATACATACATACATACATACATACATACATACATACATACATACATACATACATACATACATACATACATACGTACGTACGTACGTACATACATACATACATACATACATACATACATACATACATACATACATACATACATACATACATACATACATACATACATACATACATACATACATTACGTCACATTTCCGTGCATAACTCGCGGTTTAACTTTCATAACAATACACTGTCTTCCATTCCCTCGTGAAGAAACATACATATTATTGCAAGATTCACAAAATTGTTTCACAACATTCTTGTTGGAAATTTTGTTGTTGTTTGTTTTAAGCCGAAAGAACTTAGTTCCTCTTTTTAGTTTTCCAAAATTGAACATATCAGCATAATGCCGAGTATCGGTACTCATTCCTACGTCGCAAGTTTATCGACCTGGCTTACGCAGGTTCGGAAGCGTACGTGGTGTTCGCTAACGGGGCCGACATACGTCGCATAACGATGGACAAGTCGGAGTACACCTCGGTGGCCGCCAAGCTTCAGAATGCCGTGGCCCTGGACTACCACCTAGCACTCGACACGCTCTTCTGGTCCGACATTACGGTGGACGTTATCAAGGCGTGCAGCCTGAGCAACTGCACTGCCGACAGCGTGCGCACCGTCGTTTCGCGCGGACTGGGCAACCCGGATGGACTGGCCGTGGACTGGCTCATGGAGCGCGTCTACTGGACTGACTCGGGTATGGGTCGCGTCGAGTCCGTTGGCGTGGACGGCCACCAGAGAAGGGCCCTCGTCTGGAAAGACCTGGACAAGCCGCGAGCCATCGTTGTCTACCCGCAGTACTCGTGAGTCTGGCGCTAGCAAAGCCCCATACAAAGTGTCCCAGTCAGCGTTAGCCACTCCGTCGCACAACATACAAGTAACGGAACTTGATTACGCCTGGGCTATGTTTTAATAGAATGGATCATATTTACGGAGACCTTAAGTTAATGGTCGCAGGTGCCCAATGTGGATAAAACTGAGTAAGAGTAAGAGAACGAGTACGCAAATAGCCTGTCACGCCAGTGGCAGATTAGGCCTTGGCATTGACATTTTTTTATTACTTAGAAGGTCGTCTGAGGTGCAGGCAGTCCAAAGCAGTACTTACTGCTACTTCACTTGCGCGGACATTATTATTCAAGGAATGTGCAGTAGGGTAGCTGCCACAAGGTTTCTAATCACGTGTATATATAGACTATTTTCCGCAGCGGCACACGGGTGCTGCCACGTTTGATCACGTGATCGTAACTAGCATTCCCCCAGCCAATTGCCTCAGCAAACGCATTGGGCCAACGAAGCGGCTGTGGTCGTACCACACAAGCTGGTTGCAGAATGATGTAAGCAAGTCACATGCTTGCACAGCAAAACATAGTTCTACATGTGAGTGCCTCAAAGTTGATAACATTGAGACATTTGCGCTTGTTTAGTAGTGTACTACGCCACAGCAATAAGTGATATGTTTAATCTACTTCGCATGTATGGCGTATGCCTTTAATTGTTGTATTAGAAACCACCAGTAGCAGGGGTTACAAGCCAACACGGCAGCGCCCACGCAGACGCGACCGCTTTGAATGCACGACAGTACACTCTAATGTATGTACCCTGTATAGATATTTTTAGGTTAACGTAGCCTTTATTTGCAACTTTTTAGCAACTTCTTGAAGGTTGCGACGTTTATTCGATGTTCACACGTTGCGTTGGCGGATTTCGGAACTCAGAGTGCCGGGGTCGTAACCAGAATTATTTTCGGGAGGGGGAGGGGGGGGGGAAGGGGTCAATTACTATTTCTGTGCGTCCGTGCGTGCATTTGTATGTGTTCGGGCACGTATACACATGCAAAGTTAAAGCATTTTTGGGAGGTTTGAAGCCCCCCCCCCCCCCTCAGTCGGACCCCCAGGCTTCGCCAATTCAGAGTGCGTTTTTAACCCTGAAGGAAAAAGAAACAACACATGACATTGTTGCACGCGCCCTAGTACAGTTTTAGAAGAGTCGGAAATATCAAGAGGATACTGATTCACATTTGTATTTATTCTTCACATTGAAATACTTCTGGTCACATGTTTGGCGTTGCCTTTTGTGATTCAAGACAGCTGTGTTTAAAGTGCGGGCAAGGGCCCAGTGACTCTTGTGTGATCGCATTATACAAAGGACTGTGAGATGAACTCTTCGGCAAAGTGCGAATGTTCCTTGTGTGTCTTGTGTGTGAACATTGTTGTCGACACGTGGACATTATGCATGATGTGAGAACATTCCTTTTAAGAGGACATTACCGTGAGTGAGTTTTACAATACTTTTATTTCTAAGTTCGTGGCGCTAATTAATAAGTAAGGAAAGAGGGGTAGCCGGAGCCATGTACAGGCACCAACCTCTCCTTAAACACATTTAATAAAAAAAGAAAAAAAAAACTACACATTACCGGTCCTGATATCTCCTTTTCTGAACTCACAAGTGCAGACGTGTTGGCGGCCCGTCACACTTTCCATCTCCGATCGCTTCCCAGTTAGAGATAGTACTGAGTTTCAACATTTCATAGGGATGGATGGCTGACAGGGAGTACTACGAAATTTATGTAAACCCTCAAACGGTGTTCTTCATTTATTCTTGCAGTTTTACTCTGTTACGGGCTATGTTCACGGTCCGTTCGTCCTATCTGCGAGAGAAATTATATGTGTTGGAAAAATGTTATTATGTTGCCATGTCATGAGAAACTTTTAGAGCTGGGTGCGCAGTTGGGTTCGCTGGAATCGTTGGTTTCGTGTAAGTGCGCCGTAAGTATTTTATAACGCGGTTTGTCCCGTGTATACGCAGACGCAGGTGAATCGCGCTTCGATCGGCGAGAGATGAACGCAAAGGCCCTCTGGGGGCAGTTTGAGCCGCACAAAATATTAGCCGGAACGCCAAACCTAACCGTGGTTAGCGCATGGCGCATGCGCAGTGGAAACAAACACCGACAACTGCGTACGCAAAGCTCGAGGTATTTTATTATAAAGCTGTCAGTTCACATTTCTTGTATTGAAGTGGTGTAATAATACCGCTATGGAATATCCGATGCGCTTGCTTGAAACCACGAAAATCATCCTCCAATGGTAATCTGTGCCAGGAGCGTGTTCTGGACGGACTGGGGCGCGCGACCACGCATCGAGCGCATCTACACGGACGGATCGGGTCGGCGCGCCATCGCGGACACATCGTTGTTCTGGCCTAACGGGCTGACGATCGACTACGGCAGTGACCGCATCTTCTGGGCCGATGCCAAGCACCATCAGATCGAGAGCGCTGACCTGGACGGTGCTAACCGCAAGAAGGTCATAGAAGCTGGTACGTGGCGTTCTTGCATGTGAGGTAGAAAGGTAAACTGCATGCAGCTGAACGTTGTTAGAACAAGAGTGAAGGGGAACGAAATTTATTTCGTTATGAACATTACTTCGCATATCATTTATGCGCTTTACTACAATATAAGCCTACAAGTATGCGGAAGGTTACACGTTCAAAAAGAAAAGACGACGCTACGGCACGCAGTTGTGCTATACCGCCCCGTAGTTTGTTATGAAATGTGAGTAAAGCAGTGGACGAATTTTTGGCATCAGAATCGCGTGTCTTTATACAACCTGTGCGACGGCTTTTGCCGATATCTGCGTTCAGTTTCGATGCAATGGTACTCTCGCTTTAAATTTGCACTTGGAATTATTGGAATGGCATGCGGAATGCTTAAGAGAGGATATGTATCTACAAGGCAAATTCAATACGAATTACAATTACTTCGTTATATCCAATGCTTCGTTATAACTCTTTACTCATAGCGAGCTGTGTGCTCTGTTTGCCCATCTGTATAGGATTGGTCTATACAGGGGAGAGTGAGCGTCATTTCTGTTTTTTGTGCAGTCACAAAGCGCTTGGCATTGTACCCGGTCTATATGCTTCTGCTTTTCTTGTCTGACAATTACTTATTATGAAATGAAGGCATGTCGTACAGTGATCACTGCATAAACATTCGAAAAATAATACTATTCGATGTTTTGAGCTTCTCAATTACAAAAGAACTGTGTCACAAGCTTGACAAAATTTATGTCGATTGTTTATCTGCAGAAATGGTTCATAAAATAGCTGTATCGGCTCGGGTCAACAATCCAATAAGTAAATGTGAACCGGTTTTTTTTTTCTTGCTTAAAGCAATCTAAGTTCATACAATTCCGCGATCAAAATTTCGCTGCGACCATTCCAGGTTGCTTCGGTGCATGAAAAATGCTGTATAAAAAATTCGGCAGATCCCACGCACTGTGAAAATCGATGTAATGCGAAGCAGTCAGCAAAGAGCTGCACACATCGCCTTCTTTGTCTTTGAGCCAAATGAAATCGTTCATGCCATGGCATCTAGTCCACCATATATCGCATGTTTGCCATGCACGTGCGCATGCATGCACAATCTAGAGTACACCATGCCAATGAAACGCATATTCTGGTATATAAATGCATGACCTGTCGTTTATGTTCATCACGCACTCGTGCCATGCCATACCAATTTTGGTATATATCACGTTAACAAAACTGCCGGAAGCGCACCATGACAGTGGCGTGTAAATCATACCGTACATGACATGCATAATATGATTCGCATGTTAAGACCTCTCATTTATGTTCATCATACAGTCACATCGCGCAATACCAATTTTGTTGTATATCGAGCTATCGAAACGGCCGCGAATGCACCATGAGCGTGGCATGTAAGTCATGACATACATGGCATGCATGTCATAGTTTTCATGTTACCACCTGTTATTCATGTTCTTCATACAGTCACATCGCGCAATACCACTTTTGGTGCATATCAACCTAGCGAAACGGCCACGAGTGCGCCATGAGCATGGCATGTAAATCATGTCGTACATTTCATGCATGTCATGATTATCATGTTACCACCTTTCATTTACGTTCGTCATACAGTGGCGTCGCGCAATACCAATTTTGGTGTATACCAAGCTAGCGAAACGGCCCGGAATGCACAACGAGCGCGGCATGTAAATCATGACATACATAACCTGCATGTCATAATTTCCATGTTACCACCTCTCATTTACGTTCGTCATGCAGTCGCGTCGCGCAATACCAATTTTGGTGTATGTCAAGCAAGCGAAACGGACGCGAATGCACCATGAGCGTGGCATGTAAGTCATGACATACATGGCATGCATGTCATAGTTTTCATGTTACCACCTGTTATTCATGTTCTTCATACAGTCACATCGCGCTATACCAATTTTGGTGCATATCAACCTAGCGAAACGGCCACGAGTGCGTCATGAGCATGACATGTAAATCAGGTCGTGAATGTCATGATTTTCATGATACCACGTCTCATTTACCTTCGTCATACAGTCGCTTCGCGCAATACCAATTTTGGTGTATATCAATCTAGTGAAACTGCCGCTAGCGCATCATGAGCGTGGCATGTAAATCAGGTCGTACATGACTTGCATGTCATGATTTTCATGCTACCACGTCTCACTTACGGTCGTCATACTGTCGTGTCGCGTAACACAAATTTTGGTGCATATCACGCAAGCGAAACGGACGCGAATGCACCATGAGCGTGGCATGTAAATCATGACATACATGTCATGGATGTCATGGTTTTCATGCTACCACCTGTTATTCATGTTCTTCATAAAGTCACATCGCACAGTACCAATTTTGGTGTATATCAATCTAGCGAAACGGCCGCGAGCGCCCCGAGACCATGTCATGTAAATCATGCTGCACATGACATGCGCGTCATGATTTGCATGTTAGGACCTGTCATTATGTTCCTCATGAACTCTTGTCACGCCGTACCAATTTTGGTATATATGAAATTAACGGAACGGCCGCAAGAGCCCAAAGGCCGTGGAATGTAAATCACGCTGTTCATGACATGCGTGTCATGATTTTCATGATATGACCTGTCATTTATGTTTGTAATAAGGCCATGTTATGACACACCAATTTCGGTATACATCCGTTTAACGAAACGGCCAGGAGAGCACAAAGTCGTAGGCGGCTAGATAGATAGATAGATAGATAGATACGCTCAAAGTCGCAGAAGTTCGCTAAGAAATGCTTCACATTTAAAAGAGTAGCCGTACGTTGTTTTATAGTTGTGTACTGGCCACCGGGCTTGAAGTAAAAGTCAAAGGCATAATTACTCCCGCCTCAGTTCACCGCTTCAGGATTTCCAGCTTAAACCAGACAACTTACCCAAGATGATATCTAAATTTTGAGACGTCCAGCATTTACTTTGTTTCAAAGGCATTTTTGATTCTATTTCAGGTCTGCCGCACCCATTTGCAGTAACAATATTCGAGGACACGCTCTACTGGACTGACTGGCAAACCAAGAGCATCCACACTGCCACAAAATTCGGTCAACACGAGCCGTCCATATTCCACCCAAAGCTGTCCTTTCCCATGGACATCAAAGTAGTCCAGAGTCTGCGCCAGCCAGACGGTAAGATTACATGAAACCTCACTGATACCATCGATTCGACGCAGTGTTCTTAAACTTACACCGTCTTTGTTTTATATTTATTACTAATAATAATTTCGGCTGTTTTATGTCCAGGGAGATAAATGCAATGCGGGAAGACAGTCAGATTAACCGCGAAAAGATGAGGATGACCTTGTTTTTAAGTCCGCCGGTCCTAAGCCCCCAATTTTCCACAGGATGGGTGCCCTCACAAGCGATTGTGCACTTCGTACATAGTCGTTTGGGAGGGCATGTAGTCACCACTGTAGCCACCACACCGGTGGCTACATGGTTGAGCGTCCGCTTACAACGCGGTAGGTTCCGGGTCCGATTCCCACGCTCGACCGGAAGCCCACCACTTATTTCCTAAGGGGTATGAGTACCGTTCTTGCGCTCGGTTGGTCATGAGTACTCATCTCGAAAGGTGGCCCAATCAGGCTCCGTAAAGGCCCCTGGGCGCACTTTAACCCACCACAGCTTTGGTTAATAAATAGTCCAGCATCCCGCAATGCTGGGGGAGGCAGAGAATTGCTGCCGGCGGGTGCCTGCCAGTAAAATAGAAACAAGCGCACTTCCGGCCAGGTGCTCGCCAGAAACAAGTACATAGTCGCTTGGGAAGGCAACCGCCTTGTGGGAAATTGGCGTCGTGGGACCACCAGACATAAAAATAAGGTCATCCTCTTCTTTTATCGCGATAGCAATTATATGGACCGTCTCGGCTGATTTTTACCGTCGCCGCCGTCATGCACCGTATATATATATGTATATATATATATATATATATATATATATATATATATATATATTTACATATATAGAAGCCACAAAGAAGAATAATTCCGAAAAGCTTTCGGACGCGCGGAATCGAACGGGCTACCTCTCGCTTCGCAGCGCGCGGCGTCAGACGGTTAGGCCACGAACAGTACCGTCTTTCCGCCTGCTAACGGCGAGCTATTTATGTACACCATTTACTTCAGCATGCTTTCTTAGTCACCACATAGATGGCGCGCTTTAAAGATCGTCGCCCCGCTCCTGCGGCTGCCGTTGCTCTTCGCCCTACAGAGCGTGGTCGCCTTCGTGCGCTTATCTCGAGGAAAGAAGGGAGCGGCCCCGGGTGGAGCGGGGGGTTGTATGTCTTGTGCTTTCCCCGCGATGTACGCGCTGAAGCCACAGAGCGTACGAAGGTCACTTCGCTCGCTGCAGCGGCCGCGTTTGCGAAAGGAGCACACTGCTTAAACAGAAATAAGTAACAGCTGTGACAGTTAGTTCGCGCTCGTCCCGTGTGTACCTGTTCGTTCGTTTCGTGCGTCTTTTTTATGTTTGAGCAGCGCACTTCTAGTGTCGAGCTGTGACGCATGATAGTTCGCGCTCGTCCTGTGTGCGTTCTTTTCGTGCGTCCTTTGGGCTCGAGCGACGCGCTGGCAATTTCTAGCTGCTTTCCGTTCTTCGCGTTACATTCCAATTTATTGCTAACGCATTCATTGCTTCGCCGCTGCGGCGAAACTGTGACCTTTTTTTTTCAACCGGAAGGGGCTTAGGGAGGCAGAAAAGTAGGGAAGAGGAGAATGAGGAAGGGAGATAAGGACAAGCGCGCGCACGCGCATACGCTCACACACACACACACGCACGCACGCACGCACAGGAGTACCATAATCGTTCAGCAAGGTGGGTCGCTCGCAGAAACTTCAGCAACGCCTTCGTCGCTTTCTAGTGTGAAGCTCGTGCTTTCCACGGTATGATTATGAGGCACACGGCAGTGGTGGGCTCCGCATACTTCCGAGCACTAGTACTGGCATCCAGGGCTGGGCAAACATACTTTGAAATTGTAGCGCGATACGATACAGGACACTCGGGCCAGAAGCATTTGAGATACAGATACAAGACACTACCGCAATTATTGTATCCGATACGATACTTTCCAATTGTATCTTAAGATACTTCGATGCATTCCCAAATTTAATAATATATATCTATAGCGGGTTATCAAAATGAAGCTTTATGATTTTCTTAAAATTATGCACGGGAAGGTACATGAAGGCCACCTCTGTAAATAAGTTGTGGGGTCAGGGGGACACACAGAAAGATGGCAATTATCCCTGTAAGCTGCCTTGTAAACTAAGATACAATTATGAACTTTTTTATGGGCTGCCCTAAGCGGGCACGTTTATATGCAAAAGATGGAGGCAGTCGCTTTACTACGGGTCGACTCGGAAAAATTATTCTGTCATGTCCGTACTGCGAGATATCCAGCAGCAAAGTTTAACTGCGGTTCGCATAATTACGCATACAAGGCTGCGAGGATCGCCACAGTGTCTCTCCCTGATGCGAAGCGCAGTCATTCCTTGGTATCGCCAACCGGTAGTAAAAGGATAACTGTTATAAATAAGTGTCTAAATGCCACACGCAACTGTCGCAGCACATCAGGGCGGTGCTTTTCTTCAGGCTTCACTGTCTTGGGCGCGTAATCATGTGAACCACTATTAAATTTTGCAGCCAAATATCTAGGAGCACGGACATGCTAGCAGAAATCTGACAGGTGTAATTGTAGTGTGTAGAAACACGACTGCCTCTAACGTTTTAATACAAACAGGCCCGCTCACTGCAGTCACTAAAGTGTTCATTATTCAATCTTATATAATTGGACGGGTGACAACGATAATCTCACTCTGTCCCCCTGGACACATAAGTTATTAGCAAATGTGATCTTCCCGTACCTCTCAGTGCTGAATTTTAGGAAAACCATAAAGCTTAATTTTCATCTCTTTGTTTTATTGTAGCATCAAATGAATATGCACAAAAATGTTTCCTTGAAAACTTCTCAACCGCGAGGAGTTTTGTTTCATTTGAACAAAATGTCTGTCATTATCGCAAAAGCTTTATTTGGCTTCCTCAAAGTATATTAGTTTCATTCCGAAACAACTTATTGGGGTGCTTTAGCTGCTTAACGTGACAGCTCTTTATACACATTGCGCTGTCAGTGGTTTTTGCTTGTCGCTTTCGTAATTGATGAGAGTCGCTGCTCTTCTTGACGAGCTGGCTGCTTTCTGATTACAAGAGCTGGCTGCTTTCTGAGTACAAGAACTTCAATAGGAAGCCTGCGCGCGATGGCGCTCATAGCGATGTAGAGTTTTACCTTTTCCGTAAACGTACTACCATTTACGCAATGTCGGATCCCCGGTCGGTGTACTGCAGCAACAACGCTGGTAGCGACATTTCTTGTGACCCATCGTGTACACGTAGAGTACATAAAGCTGCAATGACTTTTCATATTCCACTTATCTGCTGGCGTAAGGCGTTGGTTAGCGGCATGCTCACAAAGGTGCAAACTTTTATCACCTTTTCTTCTACGAGAGATCATGTGAAGCCAAGAAACGTCTCAGACGTAACGTATAGTTGTACAAAGCGTCGCAGGACACCGCTGCTATTCATAGTAAATGCCATTGCCTTTAATTTTATTCAAGTGCATTCGTGGCAGCATGATCACCTTTAGAAGCTGAGTTCAGCCAACGTTTATTGTTTCGCACAGTGGTCTTTCGATCGCAGTATCATGTATCTTAAGATGCACGATACATTATCTAAACTATCAGAAATACAGATACTGATACATGTCTTGCGAGACGTATCGCGATACGGATACAAGATACTGAACAAGTATCTAAGATACATGTATCTTCGATGCTGCACAGCACTGCTAGCATCGCGCAGTATACGGGCCTCTAGCGTTTCGCCTCAATCAAGTGCGACCGCCGCGTGCGGAATCGAACACGCTTGGTACGGCTCAGCAGCAGAGCACCGCAATCATTGCGCCACCGCCGCAGACACTTTTGGTTTCCAGCACCAAATTACTGAACCACGCGTGCTGGCTTTTACATTGTGAACATATTCATAAATCTTTCTCAGTTATGAAGGTACGAGCAATGTAGATCGCCCCGACGCGCTCGATCAATATTTCAGTATTCTGAACAATTTCTCTACTTGACCAGCTCTTCCAAGACTTCTATTCTTTGTACCATGACACTTGTACGCCATAAGTATGACAGGTAAAGAGCTCAGCAGCTTGCCAAAGCCAAATAAATTATTCTTTACAAGAGATTAGTGACATTCGGAAGTCACGAGGTGCTTTGAAATACGTGTATGCGTTGGCGGCTCTGTCATTGCCGTAAATCGCAATCGGAGGCAATCCTAATCCTTCACTTAGGTGTCTCCTAGTGGTACTCGCACGTCGGCGTTCTTGTGCCGTGGTGTATTCTTTGGGTGTAACCTTGTGCTTCGCCTCACGGCAGAAGCGGATCTCGAAGGCGACGTAGGAAGAAGCGCGTAGTTGAGATCTCATCCGCCACGTGCCGCAATGATCTTCAACTTCTCGCGAGAAAAGCGTCTGCTGTTTCAATGAACTCGTTCAATTCCTCTTCATTAATTATCCCAGCAGTTATTTCGCCCTTATTTTACACGAACTTACCATCCGATATCATACGCATCTAATATAACTCTTAACTTGAACCAGAATCATCTATTTCTTACCAGTTTTACATTAAAAAAGTTCTGAGTATTCAAAAAATTGTAAGCAAATGCTCGACCGTAAATACTTAGAAGAGAAAAAGAAGAGTCTCACGCGTTGCTCTTGCCAATAAAAAAGGGTTCGACTGAAGCAAAACTGGGAACATTACCCGCTGGATTTCTCAGCCATGCTATATCAGCGTTTTGATTGAGCGCTTGATGCAACGGGTGCAACCATACTCGAATTTATGTCGACGGGTATTATATGCCATGTGGTCAATATTGTTGCTGTACTAATAGTGATAACTCATTGAGAGAGACTGGTAATAACGTGCCTCCTGTTGTTCCTCGTACGAGCGCAGGATCGAATCCTTGCACCCTGAGCGACATCAAGTGCAGCCACATGTGCGTTTCCAACAACGAGACCGCCTCCTGTGCGTGTCCGAGTGGCCTGCACCTCCAGGCGGATGGTCTCACGTGCGTTGAAAGTAAGTGTGACTGTGTGAGCATCCCTACTTACTTGAAATTGGTGCCTTGTCCTTTTTTTTCAAATATGTTTCCGGTCTTGCATGTCATGGCCGTTCGTGGCGTGTGAACGAAATGTCTGTAAGATCCTGACGGATCATAATGTCACGTGCCGTGCTACTTTCTCACGTTCCAAGTAACACGCAACACAGCCAATTAGCAGGAAAGCGAGTATATCCGAATATGTCATCACGCTGTTCCAACTTATCGAGTCCGACACTCGCAGTCATTCTTCGCTAATGAATTATCTGCGTGATAAGTCAGTCTTTTCGACGTAAAGCTGATAATTCCATTTCTGGCCTTACATACGCCTGCTGTTATCGTATGCCTACCCGAAACAGCTGTTGCCGACCATGTAGTGAGATCACGCTGATACTATAGAATCATATCATGCAGATCTCGTTGTTTTTTTTATTCGTCCGCTCTTTTGTTTCAACGCAGAACCGGACTCGTTCCTGCTCTTTGCTCACCGTGGTGACATTCGTCGGCTCTGCCTAAACTGCACGGATGACGTTGACGTCACGATACCACTTCGAAGCGCAATCAGCGCCGTTGATCTCGACTGGGACGCGACTACCGACATGATATTCTGGACTGACGTCACGCACCACTCCATCCTGAAGGCCAAGTGGAATGGCGACGGTCAAGAGGTCCGTGCCTTCTGTGTTTTACCAAATAACTTTAGTCATGCCGATAACAAGAGGAAAGCAAAGAAAATGCAGGCAGGTTATTCAGGTCGCACCCGGTTCGCTACCCTACACGGGGGAAGGGAACAGCGGAGAAAAAGAGTGGGGAAAGGGAGAAAGACAGAGAGCACAACTAATTCTCACGCACACATAACAGTGTTCACTGCGCATGCCCAGAAGGTATCGAACTGATATTCATGCCAATAACGAACTGCCGCATAACAGCTGTGGCAGACCTTTGTCAACAACTGTGGCTACTATGAACAGGGCGAAGCGCGTACCTCCGATTCTATTGTTAACGATGGAGCAATCCTAATTAGAAGCTAAAGTTTTATTGCTTTTTGCACGCATTCGGTCTTCGTAGTAACAAATATTGGGTATTCGGACACTTAATATAGCGTTTTGAGTTCATTTGTACTTCGTAGAACTGCTTGCTTGATTCGTGTTTACTTATTTAAGTGTTCGTTAAAGAACCCCAGGGGGCCATGATTCACGCGGTGTTCCTCACTACTGCGCAGTTCTGGCCAGTAACGAACCAGAATTTAATCTAACCTAAACATTGCGACTCCTTTTGTATTTGTATTGACCGTCCTGCTTGAATCATGAGTACGCAGTATTGAATTTAAAAAAAAAAAAAGAAGTAGCGCGTCCTTCACATTAGGTCGAGGCTAGACAAAGGCAGCAAAACGTCATCCAATGTGCCGCATAAGATAAGCGTTCCTGCATATGCTACCTGCGTGTCCACAGCCAGTTTTCTCTGAGAGTAAAAAACTAAAGTAGGGGCTAAAGATGCCGCTAGAAGTCTACAAGAGGGACTTGATTTCTGTTGACGATTTTTTAGTGAAATTATATAAGGCGTCGTTGGCACTCGTATTGACCATTTGAACACAAAATTTAGATAACGCACAATCTCTGTAGACCTTGATATGCATGCATATATATGGGGTTCTCAAAAAACAAGCGCTAATATATAAATGCCTGCCTGCGTTATTCCAGTCGGTTTATCCTACCAAAATACAAACCACCGAATATCGACGCATGCGCGACTCGCGCATTTTTGAATATACAGCGTGCGCGTTTGCAGAAGTGTGCAAATCCTGTTCAGAAAACGCAACGTGCCTAACACGACCGGAAGCAAAGAATAAGGATATTCTTGTTCTCGACGTTACTGGTGTATAGCCTTATCGACTGTGTATGAACTAGCAGATAAACGCATTCTCCAGTAGTCGACAGTGGCTGCAAGAGAAACGTTATGAGTAGGCAGTGATCCAGGTTGCTAGCTAGGAATATTGAAGTTATTGCTGACTGAAAACACCCAACTGCGGTGCCGACTGTACGCTGCATATTTCCCGCCCAAAGTGCATGCTTCCGACGGGTGAAGCTTCAGCAAACCGATTTCGCTTACTAGTCTACCTTTACGAATTTTACGAATTTGTATGCGTCTGGTATTGATCGTGACGCAGGTTGTGGTCGGCACGAACGCGGAAAGCGTGGCCGGCCTCGCCTTGGATTGGGTGAACCGGAAGCTGTACTGGACGGACGCGGCAAACGATCGGATCGAAGTGGCCAACCTGGATGGCAGCCACCGGGCAGTGCTTATCTATGACGGCTTGGACAAGCCGCGCGGAATCGTTGTGGACCCAATCCGAGGGTAAGCTTCATAAATACGTAGCTGAGATTTTAAAAACGCGATTCCTAATGGTGTATTACGCATGAAACAGAGAAGGCAGTAATGAATTCAATCGGCATACTTGCACGTGCAGTCCAGCATCGGAGAGGGGTGGGTGGAGAGTAATACTTGATTTTTTTTAGCAATTACTCCACCATGTGGCATTGTATATTATACAATGCATGTGCTGCTGTCGTATAATTGACCCTGAGCTATCGTCAAACTGCTGCGAACATTTCTTTCCCAAGTGCCCAATGGTGTTCACTCTTGTATTGTTCGCTTTTGAATAATAGTCCTATACAGATCTACGAAATATATAAAGCAATTAGTTGTGCTTTATTGCTGTTATAATGACAGTGGTAGTAGTAGTAGTAGTAGTAGTAGTAGTAGTAGTAGTAGTAGTAGTAGTAGTAGTAGCAGTAGTAGTAGTAGTAGTAGTAGTAGTAGTAGTAGTAGTAGTAGTAGTAGTACTAGTAGTAGTAGTAGTACTAGTAGTAGTAGTAGTGTAGTAGCAGTAGTAGTACGACGACATCTTTGAGCTCTGTACCATTCACTTTACATTACGTATAATAAAATCATGATAGCGAGAGATCAGCATATGTTGGTTTATGACCAACACTCAACGCTATGACGTCATTTAAATCTACCCGATGGTAGAGTAATGGCACGCACGGCACTTCGTTCAATGTTACTCTCTGCAGTCTGTTTATCTATGGCATATTGGCTAATGGCACATGCAAAACCTTTCTACATTTTTCAGCTACATGTATTGGACGGATCTGGGCGACCTGCCCAAGATTGAGCGTGCAAGCATGGCCGGCCAGCAGAGGTCTGTCATCGTGCAGCACAATCTGACTTGGCCCAACGCGTTGGCCATGGATTATTCCACCGAGACGCTGTACTGGACCGACGGTGCCACCAAAACGATAGAACTCATCCACATTGCGACCATGAAGAGGAAGGTGAGTCTTACGCAACGTTTGAAAACTTCACAACTCAGAAACTATATCCTTGAAATTCATGATTACTAAAGCAAGAAGCCACACAGGCTAAGAGCGTAAAATGTAAATGCTTTATTCTGATGTTACGATAACCGATATTCGATATACTCGCGTGCTGAATGTATAGATTCAGTTATGAAGACATCACACGTGGGTAATTGCGGATTTTATTAGAAAATGTACCGCTACGAGTGTTACCCGCAGAACGATAATACAAACAACAAGGAAGTTGTGGAAGTGAGACACTTTTCGCAAAGCAGGGCTTAAAGTAGGGGGGGGGGGGGTCGCAGCCCTCCCCCCACACCCCCTTGACAGGTCAACTGCAGCATTGCGGCACCCATTTGACAAGCTCTGGAGTTGTCTTATTTTTTTTTGCAATAGTGCTTTGTGCAGAGGAATTATACCTCTCCAAGTTTTTTAATAATGATTTATTTGCAATTATTCGGTTGATGGCGCATCAGCAAAAAACAAAGAAAGAAAGAAACAGGAGTCATCGTATTGCTGGATGCACAGGGTCGTCTGCACAACTAGTATGTACTTAACAAAAGAAATAACGCGCATTGTATGCACTTTTTCTCGTGCATGCTAGTTGTGCAGACGACCCTGTAGCACAATGTGCCAACAGAAAGAAATGCAGGATGCCTTGGAGGGTAAAATTCAAAAATTGTTTTTTTTCTTAAAAGAAAAAATAATTTGATTAGACTTTCTTCGTTGCTTAGCAATGAATTCTTCTATCAAACGCCGCATCATGAGGATTTTTACTTGGACTGCATCAGTACAAAAAGTACGGTGACATATGCTATAAATCGCACATTTCCTCAGAATTCACAATTTTCTTCGCGAAGATTTGCAGCCTATTTCATCCCTAAATATTTTTGTACGAAAAAACACTTTCCTGAAAACCACACCAATAATAAGATTGCTTCAGGAGAGTTTAAGTTAGCTTAAGAAAAAATTGCGAACTTTGAAGATTTTCGTTCTTTTTGAATGATACGTAGCTGGCAGCTAAACACAAAAATTTTGGAATTGTTAAATAGCACAACTAAACAGAATCTTTGCAGTAGCGCAAGCGCTGTTTCGAAGCTCAACACACATAAACAGATTTTATATACATTTTCTTATTAGCCACAGTTTAACAAAAGCAAGCGAACTTTGAAGGGGCGCCACGGTCTAGAAAATTTTTTTCGAGCAAGAATGTTTTGCCACAACACAAAAGGTATAAATTTTATCAGCGAAATCTGCGATGTGCGAGCGCCAGTTTTGGGACACTTGGCATGGAATGACCCCCCCCACACACACAGAGATAATATATATATATATATATATATAGGTCGCCGCCCTATGAGCCCCCCCTCCCCTCTGATGGAGATTTGAAGCTCTTCGCAAAGCATTTTGTCTCATTCGTTCCTTGTCAAGTCACGTTCTTTTTATATATCTCTGTCTTACACTACATTTCTGTATATTTAACCTAGCTTACTAGTTTAGGCCTGCACTTTATATTTAACGCGAAATATATCCACTCCAACACTGGAGCGACGGCTTAATCCGCACACAACATACAACCAGTCATGTATTCCTATTAGGGGCCTAATAAATAGGTATAACGACCTGCGTGCTGTTGAATAATTGTCTAAAGCCGAGATTACCGAACAAGAATAAACGCCAGCACAAATAATGCTCGTGGTTGCATAATTTTAGCGTTATTTCTTTTTGTCTGACTCCTTGTTTTTTTATAGAACTATTTGCTTCTTACCTCAACTACAATGTGGTCTTTAGTTTCTCGGAAGACTTCAATTTATGTGTCTATATCAACACCTTCCTAGTAAGTAGACAGCTGACGTCGTCGCACTTTTCGTGGCACTCGACAGCCTGCTGCTTTCATCTTTTCCGGTTTGCCCACCGATACGATATTTCACCAGACAACGCGATCTCATACCTCATCTCCTTTCTTTCCCGCATCCCACGGATTAACGCGAGGCCGGAGTAATAGTCGACGCGTCCTCATCCCCGCGCAGGTTCTCATGTCCCAAGACCTTCCTCATCCGTTCGGGCTTACGGTGTTCGACGGCCGCGTCTACTGGACCGACTGGGAGAAGAAAGCCATACTATCTGCAGACGCCGCGACGGGCGAAAACAGGAGAACCGTCCTGCCAGGCCGCGATGGCCTCCGCAACATACTTGTCTTTCATCGCAACAGACCTACAGGTAAAGACGAGGCGGCCTGGTCATCCACGAAATTCGCTTTATTACAAAGGCGAAAGGCTTAAGTGCCTCATAAGATATTGACCTAGGGAAAACGAGCCGTGCGGTACAGACCTCACGTAGCTTTAGTGAGTTCAATAAAAAACACACAAAAAAACTTGGAGGACGCTTCAGCTTCACCTTCAACAGTAGAACGCGATAGCGTAATCGCGCCCCGTGCGCATTGCCTACTAAACTGCTAGCCTAGCTTCGGTTCTCGGTGCATGCCTCAACCCTGCCGTAATTAAGGCAACGAACGACTGCGCGCGTAACATTAGCCGTTTCAAAGTATCCTCTAATGCCTACTGGAAGTGCAGTTCTTAAGTGCCCGCTATGCTATAATAATTTCTTTTGTGAATGCGCGAAGGGCCCACGTCCGCCGTTCACTTTTCATCCAGCCGTTCACTTTTTTGACTCTTTTGCTGCTGACGATGACTGAACATGTCTCAGTGCTTTGTAATGGGTGGGCCTTTAAAACACCCACTCTTGGTGCTATTCACATGTTGTGACGCCTGGCGCGATTCTACACTTCTGGCACGCAATATTAGATCCGTTAAGAAGACTCCTTCCACTACATGAAATTCATATAGTGTTGTTTTTCCGAAGCAGTTTCAAGAAATAGCGTGGCTCTGTAGTAGGACATCTGCTTCCCACGCAGACATCCTGGGTGCGATTCTCACGCGAACCCGAAGATTTTTATTATTTTATTTGCATCTTTCTTGATTTTTTGGTCACGGACAAGATTTGATTTTGCGCTCACAACCAACGACGCCGTCACCGACGCCGACACCGACACCGGAATGTCTGCGAAACGAGCTTTTTAACGCTATCGCTTGAAAATCAGGGTTCGAGGTGGAATCAAACCGAGGCGTTCTGCGTGAAAACCAAGTATTCTTTCACAGAGCGAGGCCAACGCTTGAAACCGCTTTATAAAAACCCTATAAAGTCATGATGCCGGGCAAGGAGCCACGTTAACACATGTAATATTGAGTGGTGGAAGCGTACAATCGCACCAAGCTTCACATCATGTGAACTGCATGAAGTAGTCTAAAGATGTCAGCCTATTACAATAGACTGAGCTATAATTCATTATGGTCATCGTCAGTCACAGCACCAAGAAAGTGTCAAGCATAGATGATGATGATGATGAGAAAATAGCCACACCGGTTGGATTTCGCCTTCCAGACGTGTTAAGCGAATGCATAAGGAACCCTGCGAGGTTTTTTTTTTCGTTTCTTGTCATTCCCTTGTTTTCTTCATTACGTCAGCATGCTCTTGATTGCCACAATGGCTATGTGGGCTATTTTATCTGTCGTCTCGCACTGCCCATGACTACGTGTGGCAGCGATTTCAGGCAGTGGCGTTGAGCATACACCGTCTCTAGCAGTTATGGACAGTCCTCATGTATGGCAAATAGAAAAGACCCCGAAGCTACGGCGTTCTGCCGCTGAGCACGAAATCGAGTGTTCTATTTCCTGTCACAGTGGCCATACTCCGATGATGTGCAAAGGCAAATCTACTCGTGCACCTGTAATTAGCGGCAGGTTAAAAGTAAATTCTGCTCGTCAAAATTGCCACAAACTTCTGCAAGACAGTGTCCTTCTATTCCCGCTTTAGTTGGTTCCCAAGGTACTCAAATCCCGCATTTTTATTTCAGCGCATTGTACAATTTCTAACTCAGATCATAGTGTGATACGCAAGCTTGGTTTAAGCCGCATACAAACGACCGTTTGATTAAATAGTCACTCACGGTGTAAAATTTCGGAGAGGCGAATTCGTGCGCCGACTGACGCCGCAAGTGAGGTACCTGCTAACATTTTTCAACGACCCTTTCAATAACTGCCGATGACGTTCCGTCAACCAAGCATCCGTCCAGCCTCCTGTACTACTCTACATTGACTCAGCAGCATAGGCCCACATGTCTATGTTCCCCTTCTAACATCCCGATTGCTCAGTGCTTCATTGTATGATAATGCTCTGCGGCCAACAGCTTGTTCATCCAATAACTACTATAATGTGTATCACTGATGATTCTTTAACATGCCTTTTTTTTTCAGTACCAAATGCATGCTCGTCGAATAACGGCGGCTGCAGCCACATGTGCCTTATCGCGCCCAAGCCAAAGGGCTTTCTCTGTGCCTGTCCCACTGGGACGATACTCCTCAACGACACTAAAACATGCTCAAGAGGTGAGCACCACCGCATCAACAACTCCGTCTCTTTTTTTCGGTTTACTGTGGGCTTCCATATAAGGGCGATACACAATAAGATTAATGAAAAAGTACGTGTTGATCTCTTCAGTGAGTCCTGACTAGCCACGTACAGTCGCGCTCAATATGACTTTCAACGAGGGAGCGCGTGGCCTCACGCGTTCAACGATTGCACACGGCTTTAACTTGTTTCATTTCTGTAATTTATTGTTATTTTATTATTTGGGAACATCTCCCAGTGAGAGAACAGCGCTTAGTAGTAGAAACAAGGGCGAGTGGAAGGAATGCGAAATCTTTAAACGCGTGAGGCCACGCGCTCCCGTGTTGCAAGTCATATTGAGCGCCACTGTACATGACTATCATTAAAGAGACCCGTTAACACTCTTTAGGGTCCCACGACTCTCCCACGAGAGTGTAATGGTCTCCAAAGAGAGCTCACGTGTATTTTTATAAGTCATACAAGCCAGGACTCACAAAGAGCCAAAGGACTGTTTCTTTTTCTTAGAGTGCATCGCCCTTATCTCGTACAAACATTATACATCCGAATATTATAAGCTACAAGGAGACATTATCTTTATCTCAATCTTTCTATCGAGGGTTCACCGTATTCATAAGCCATTTTATTGAAGTGCTTCTTATTCGGATTACTCGAAAGCTGCTTTACTTTAGCTTAAAGTTTTGCTTGGCCAAACTTTTGCTGAGAATTCTAATAGGAGTGCATAGAGTAAAATAATTATGTAGTGTTCATTTGGTTTTTAAAGCTTAAGTTTGTTCTACTTGACATCAGTTATTGCTTACACATATAGTCAATAGCTATCGCGGCAGCCGACTTGAACTAGAGCCTATGCGTACTTCTGTGGTTCTGCCATCGTAAAAACTTTTACAGTAGATTGTTTCAAGGGTTGGGTACTTGTCACCAGTTATTCCTGATGAGTTGCTTTTCTTCAAACTTGGTTTGGACTGTCTAGGGAAATACATAAATAAATAAATGAACATAAATTGATAATAAAAAAATAAACACTATTTAGTTTCTCAGGTGTAATGTTTTATAGATCTGTGTACCTAATGCAGGAACATGTTAAAACAGAACAACGAATCGGAGTTTCCTTTCTGCACAATTGCACATCTAAGCCGCAACTTGCAAAGGTATATGTGCAAATATTAGGACAAAATATTTCATCTATATTCTGCAATAAAGCTTCGATTGGGCTTAGTGGGTACATGAATTCTGAGGTGAAAAATTGCAGCGCTCACCAAAACGGACCGCAAAGAGGAAGCGAGACTAGCACTGGCGCCAACTAACAGCCGATCTATTCTGCGTTCAACAATGCATATAAATCCCAGCAACCGCCTAATCATGCATGCACACGCATAAGAAGGAAGAAAAGTGCCAACACTACAGATCTAATTAGCGAATGCGCGAACACATGAAATCACAATCGGCTGACTACAGGGTCAAAAAAGGATCACTAATGCAATCATCTGATTTTACCGTAATGTGGTAAGCTTCTATAAGCACAACCGCGCAAGTCCATTCTTGCTTTTTCCGAGACTTGACGTCTCAGCAAATTGTGGAGCACAACTGCGACAAGGTTAAAGATTGGCAACGAGATGTGCTCCTTTGTGAGCATTATTAGATACTTTTCGCGCATACTCCTTAAGTCGCTCATTAATACAGCGCCCAGTATGGCCGATGCAAATCTTGCCACATCAAAGAAGTATTTGACAAACCCCACCGATGGTGCATCCAAAAAGCGGCAAGAAGGGAAAGATGGAAGTCATAACATCAAAATCCTGACACGCATGTCATGTACAGCATGATTTACATGCCACGCTCATTGTGCGCTGGTGGCCGTTTCGCTAGCTTGATATACACCAAAATTGGTATCTTGTGACGTGACTGTGTGATGAACATAAATACCACGAGTTAACATGAAAATCATGACACGCATGTCATGTACAGCATGACTTACGTGCCACGCTTATGGTGCGCTGGCGCCCGTTTCACTAGCTTGATATACACCAAAATTGGTATCTTCCGACGTGACTGTGTGACGAACATAAATACCACGAGTTAACACGAAAATCATGACACGCATGTCATGTACAGCATGACTTACGTGCCACGCTCATGGGGCGCTGGCGGCCGTATCGCTAGCTTGATCTACCCCGAAGTTGGTATTGCGCGACGTCACTGTGTGACGAACATAAATAATAGGAGTTAACATGAAAACCATGACACGCATTTTCCTCAGTGACAAACAAGACGATGTATGCAGCTCTTTGCTGGCTGCTTCGCATTACATCGATTCCCACAATGCGTGGGATCTGCCGGCTTTTTTCATCGCAAGCTCCCATCGTCCTCTTCTTGCCGTTTTTTTTGGATGCACCATTGGTGTGGTTTATGCAATACCTCCTTGATGTGGCAAGATTTTCATCGGTCATACTGGGCGCTGTATTAATGAGCGACTTAATTATTGAGCGCTGTATTAATTACTTACATGCTATGTACCGATGCTACATAGCATGTAACATATTCCGTTTTTACTTTGGCACCCACGCCTGCCATCACCGCAATTACGGGAGCACACACCGACATGTTTATTCGGCGCGGAATACGCCGGAAGGACATTATGTTTAATAGCAACTATCTTGAGTTGATGGGTGACCTTATGAAGATAAAGCACCACCACAGATCTGAACTTCTCACGTTTACATTGATATGCGTTGTTGAAAGAATAATAAATTTGCTGTTAGTAAGCGCTGGTGATTGTCTCGTCTCGTCTTTGCGGCGCGTCTTGACTTGCGCTGTAATTTGCCACCATAGGACTAATCTTCGCGACATTAATGCAAGACGAAAAATCCTTCAAAAGACTTTTTTATAATGCGTCAGGTGAAGCATCACATAATGGATACATCATTGCTCATGCGCAGGATAGGCTGGTATTGCACGCGGGCCCCTTTAATAATTATTCTTTTCCGGGCAGCGCCTTATCACAGTGACTCTTTTCACCCCAAAAGTTTGTAGTCATTTGCTTTAGGAAAAAAAATGGCTGCATCAACATGGGTACGTGAAAGATGACCTCGATGAATAAAAAAAAAGATGAAACCAAGTGATGTGCGTTGTAGGGCTAGTTGGTACGTTATTTTAAACTGAGTTACAGCTGAGTAGAGGACGGAGTGCTAGTAGAAGATGCATGCAGGACGAGCGCTGACTAACGACTGAATTTACCGAAGAGGCATAAACTCCACTTCTAACAACGCACATGCGTGCAAGCACTCTCGATAGTAATGCACCCTCCAAATAAAAGAGTGGACAAGACTGCGATCGTCCTATCTACTTCTCTTCTGGTGTTCCGTCCTCCCCGCAGTTTTAACTCAGTTTTTAGAAATGAGAAAAAAAAATGTCTGTAGAACTGTGATAATCAGATCACTTTACGTATGCAAAGTGTTCATTGTGAGTTGTGTGCTTGCACTTGTCGTCGTTTTGCTGCGCCCATTCTGACTGCACACCCCGTCCTTTCAGGAATGAGACGTTTCCTTATCTTCTCTCGTAGAACGGAAATACGAAAAATGTCTCTCGACGTGCCTTACTGGGCAGATGTTGTTGTTCCGCTCAGAAATCTACGAAACGTCGTCGCCGTCGACGTCGACACGACTGATGGTTAGTACGGCCAAGTGTATAACTGCAATATTTTGTTTCGCTTCCTAGAATACTGGTTATCGATAGAAATACCACACCCTCTCATTAGCATCGTTAATAATGACTTATCTGGTAGCGGCACTAGCAATTCTGTGTCCATGTGTATTCCTTATGTTCGCCTTTCTTCGCGCTACCGAAGCTGATCTCAGAGGCCACGTTGAAGAAGCGCGTAGTTGAGATCTACTCCGCCAGGTGCCGCAATGATACCAGCTGCTCACAACGAAACCTTCTGCTATTTCAGGAAACTCCTTCAATTAACATTCATCAGCCATTCTGATAGTTCACTGGCCCTTATCACACGTATACTTATGCTGCAATATCACATGTATCCAGTAGAACTCTTCACTTGAACCAGTACCGTCGATTTCGCATAGGTTTTATTATTTAGAAGAATGTTTCTGAATATTCGGAAAACCGGAAGTAAGCGCTAGACCGGAATTGCTTGGAAGAGAGACAAGAGCGTTACTCGCTTCCCGTGCCACTATAAACGTGTAATCTGGATACAAGCACATTTTACACGACATGACGTAATCTAGGCGATCATTGACATTGCTGTGAATGCAAGCAAGCAGAAACAATTTCGGTAATCAGAATTTGCTTCAACGACATTGTTTAACTTTGCCTATTTGTTTGTTTGTACCTCTTGAAAGCATTTTCTTTTCACAATTTATTTTTCAAAACCCGCAGAACAAATTTACTATGCCGATGCCGAACGCCACGTCATTCAAAGCTGTGATACAGACGGACGCCGCGTTAAGGACGTGGTCTCCTTTGGTTTGGAGACACTTGGAGGCCTCGCCATAGACACCATTGGCCGCAAGCTCTATTGGACAGACTCTGGCAGGAGCCTTATCGAAGTATCGGAGCTGGACGGAAAGCACAGGCATGTGCTTGTCTGGAAAGATGTCGACAGCCCACGCGCAATCGTGTTGCATTATGAAAAAGGGTGAGCTCCGTGTCGCGCGTTCTTTGCACGTTCTGTACATGTTTGTCAACCTATCTAAATTTTGTTATCGTGTACGATGGTTTAGATGATTTAGAGGGTTATGCTGCAACATCGTAGACATCGCGAAGCCATAGACATCGAATCCCGCTCGCCCCCCTCCATCCTCCCAGCATATAAGACGTAGGTTACGAACACCTTATTATCTACGCCGGCTGTCTCTATACAGGTACAATAATGCTGCGATGCATCTGCACAAGCCTGCCAATATTTTGATAATGTGAAGAATGATAGACTTACTTTTCTGTGCCACATTCTCATTTCAATGACCAGTTAGAGCGGATTGACTCACTCCCTTTTGCCCCGTTTGATCGATGCCGGCTGCATAGCATCAAATCCCCCCCCCCCCGTACATGCGTTCCCCGGGCGCAAACTGAAAACTGTAGAAAGGTGCATGTAATTTCATCACACGATTTTCATAAAAGACGCAGAGACGGTATGCAGCTATACCTAACGCGACAATGGAATTTACACGTTCGTTGTAACCGCTGCAATCATCTCCACACGGTTACAGTTCTCTCATCTGAAGAAGCCTTGTTGTAACGCAGTGCTATGTTTTGGACCGACTGGGGAAACAAGATCCGCATCGAAACAGCAGATATGGACGGGGAGAACAGAGCCCTTCTGGTACAAGACGGCTTGGGTTGGCCCCATGGGCTTACCATTGACAAAGATTCATCCCGACTTGTGTGGGCTGATGCGAAACTGCACGTAAGTTTGTGCATATCTCGTTCTTATAAGTACTTGCCTTTTCCCTGTACTACGTGGAAAGCGCATACCGGACTACTGTTGTGCTAAAACGTTCTGACGCATAATTATCTAACTGCATGGTAGCAAATCGTTTTCCTCCTGATCCGTTTACATTTGAATATCTAATTCAATAATTTCTTCACGGAGGAGAGTGGCGAATGCTCTCACATAATAAGCGTAAATTATCTCTTAAAGTGTGATAATTTAGTATTTTGTGTAGTATTCTTGCGTAACATTTTAAGGAGTGGTCACCTACTTTTCTGTGCATACTACTCAGCCTGCATTTTCAATTTTGCACACAGTGAGTGTGACAATAATTCTGATTTTAATTATGGTCTGCGTCATGAGTTGTAAATACAGCCAAATTCTATATATATATATATATATATATATATATATATATATATATATATATATATATATATATATATATATATATATATATATATATATATATATATATATATATATATATATATATATATATATAAGTGTAGATATGGTTCAATGGGCCAGTTCTTCTAGGGGAATGGGTATAACACAACGGAGGCGTTGTCAACAGTGATATAAATATTTAATTCCCAACACTTTCGGGAGGGGCCCTCCCTTCTTCGGGGGATGAGTTAAAACTCATATATATATATATATATATATATATATATATATATATATATATATATATATATATATATATATATACAGGGTGTTTCAAGAAATGTGTCCAACCTTCTAAAAAAATCTGAAAAATACGATATTTGATTGCTGCCTTCAGAATTGGTTTTTCTGTCGTGGCAGGGATTTTAGGATAGTTAAAGAAATTATTTGGGACTGTAATTAAAAAAGTTACATTAAATAACTTTTTAATTCGTGGAGTTAGGTGGTTGTGTTAAATGGAAGAACTGAAGTTCGTCATGCCAGAAACCCAACCCAGCTTTGAGATTTCGAAAAACTGGCAGTAATAATTACGAAGTAATGAAATTCAACCAAATTCAATGGCGAAACCTAAACAGGAACATGGAAGAACGCAACTGCCATATTCTCCAGAGACGTCCAAAATGAGTGAACGACTTTTTCTGTAGCGCTATGCATCTTAAGATGGTTAGAGACATGACTTGAGACAGTAATTAAGAAAGTGAAATTAAATAACTTTTTAATTAGTGGAGTTAGGTGACTGTGTCAAATTGGGGAATTGAAGTTCTTCGTGCCAGAACCCCATCCCAACATTGAGATTTCGAAAATGTGGCCTATAGTATTAATTACGAAGTAATAAAATTCAACCGAATTCGATGGCTTTCGCTGTTGAAAGCCGTTACATTTCGTTGAATTTCATTACGCCACAACAATTACTAGAGGACTCTTTCTCGAAATCTCAAAGCTCGGATGGGTTCCTCGCATGAAGAACTTCAATTCTCCCATTTGACACATTCACCTAACTCCACTAATTAAGAAGTTAATTAATGTAAGTTTCCTAATTACTGTCCTAAATGATGTCCTTAACTATCGTAAGATTCCTGCCGCTACAGAAAAAGTAATTCTGAAAGCCCCGAGCAAATATCGAATTTTCCTGATTTTTTGTGAAGGTTGGACTCATTTCTTGAAACACCCTGTATATATATATATATATATATATATATATATATATATATATATATATATATATATATATATATATATATACCGAAAAATAGCGAGCAAGCGCCCCGCCCCCCTGTCCTCCCCCTCCCGCCATTTTCCTGCAGCAGCGTTCCTAGGAGACCAAGTTCTGAGAGTCTTTAGATATTTGCGCGATTTCTTGGTCCTTTTACAGTGTGGGACCTCGGGGTGGCATTCTGAGGTGTCGCGAATTGTCGGAACATATGAAGTACGTCTTCGCCCCCTTGTCATAACTCATGAAATTTCACTCGAAGAATTCCTCAGTTTCTGTAAGAACACTAAATGCATGCGCATTCGACAAACCATTTCATTGGAAGCACAGGTCTACATTCTTCTCAGAGGTTCTTCGGCCGCCATCTTGAATTTGTGTCTGCGAGTGAGCAAGCGCCCACTCCTCCAAACCTTGTGCGATCATCTTTCAGCGTAAGGGGGGGGGGTTGTTTTCTCGGCATTTTACGGCATATATAGTTCTTGCCAATGTTCATACATGTAATACGAGCTTATCCGGCCACTACACACAGCCACACTTGCCTATGAAACCAATATTTAAAGTGCAGCTCACCACGAACACCATGATTTTTTCCATAGAACGCTTCGATATTACTTTGATATTTTTAAGTTTAATCAATATAACAACTTCGCCCTTAATGAAACCTCTATTATTTCTAGGTTATTGAGTCAACTAGCCTTGACGGAAGGAATCGCAAGGTACTTGCGCGAGATGTCGCCCACCCGTACGGAGTGCTGGCGTTCTCCGGACACCTGTACTGGACCGACTGGGAGACAAAAGCCATCCATCGATCTGACACGATGGGCCAGAACGGACAGACGATTAGGGCTAACTTGGCCGGCCTCATGGACATACATGGCGTAAACACCGAGTACACCGGTACGCTCTACGTTCTCTGCCACGTGCCTATTGTGATTTTTTTTCGATTGCCGACTATGGTCCTTTATAGCCTCCGCCCGTAAAACGGCGAGGAAGTTCAAGTTTTCAGTTTATAATTTGAGACACAAACACGTGTCTGTGTTGAAGCACCGACGATATTGAACACGCGAAACGGGCTTGACGTCATGGAAATGTGGTTGGATCAAACGTCTATACATATTCTCTTTGGAAGCGATAGTGAGGAATGCATTTTCGCCTTCCGTTTACTCTCAGGCTGTAAATGACCATAGTTTAATTAATTAATGTTTACCCGCTGGCCCTCAGTATTAGACATCGTAGTAGTCAGCGAATGAGTCACAGATTACGCAGAATCGTCGAGATA
The DNA here is from genome assembly GCF_013339695.2 of Rhipicephalus sanguineus. Lineage (NCBI taxonomy): Eukaryota > Metazoa > Arthropoda > Arachnida > Ixodida > Ixodidae > Rhipicephalus > Rhipicephalus sanguineus. The sequence continues at coordinate 127,115,850 of NC_051177.1, read as the reverse complement.
AAAAAAGTTGAATAAAACATAGAGGTCATTCAACTCGATTTAGGTGGGCGACTTGCGGAGCTGATGGGCGCAAAATATCCTTTGGAGGTTGCCTGAGGGATACGTAAGCGAATACGTGTATTGCAAACTGCGCCCACGCCTAGAACGCTGTTTTCGGGCGGCATCGGCACTGCATCTTTTTCCTGGCTTTCGTGAGCATCTAGAGCAGTCTCCTAAAGAGCGCATGTCGAAATGAGCGTTTGGAACGAATTTTTCGCAAGATTTGCAAGATTTGCCCGCTCCTCACCATTGGTCCATTAAAAATTAAGGGAACACACGGGCGGTGGACACCAATCAACATCCTGCACGAAACACCAAGTGCATGCGTTAAGACTGACAAGACGACGTATTTCTCGGCTAAAAGGTGCATGATGTTAAAATGGGAAACTTTAAAGGAGCACACGGTAAATTCAATATGTACTTTCTCGACAGACATGTCGGATTTAGCTGCAGGATGTGTGATTGCCTATGCTTTGGAATTCTGTGTCACCCCTATGTCGTGTGCTAAACAGCTTCCCTGGTTGTTAGCCTTCACAGAGTGCAAAGTCACCTGAATTTTTTAGGCAATGTTTCCTTTCCCTGATACTTGCGACTGATGGCGATGAGCTGCTTTATCAAACATAAATTTCCAACTAATTTTTTACTGCAGCGGTTCTTTAACGTATTAACTGAATGTCTATATAGCTAGCTTATCTATTCTCTGTAACTATCAAACTCCCAGACGTTTATGCTTTTAGTAAAGCGTTCACCGCAAGAACAAATCAACTGTGCCCATGTATTTTTTGCTATCTATAGCTTGGTTCTACACATTTAATACAGTATATGTTTTACATGAATCGGACAGCTACTGTTCAACGTGCGTCTGTGTTAGTGATTTCCTTAGTAAACCTTCGTAAGGCGTTGCGATAGCTTCCACTCCAGAATATATATTTCCACACGAAAGTGTTTTATGCCGGGGTCCACAATGACTTCAGTGACGGATTTTCGTCACAGAAATGACGAAATGCACACTATCAGATGGCAAAGAAAAAATTGAAAAAAAAATTTTCACCAATGGAAGTCGAACCCAAGGCTTTTCGGCCCGCGACAACATATGACGGGCACGCTATCCACTGCGCCACCGTCACACATACAGGAGACATTACGAACGCGCCTTTTTAGGCGCGAAGCTCCTCTTAGTCTAACCTTGTCACGTCTCCGTTGTCCGGCGTAACTACCTTTGCAAACTGCCCACTACTTCGTCTTTGCAAACATCCCACTACGACCCATGATCGATCCTTTGCAAACTGCCCACTACTTCGTCTTTGCAAACATCCCACTACGATCCATCACCGATCCATTACTTCACCGACCATAAAGCCACTATATTGAAGGGGGAACGGAAGCCACCTTTGCAAACTGCCCACTACTTCGTCTTTGGAAACATCCCACTACGAACCATCACCGATCCATCACTTCACCGACCATAAAGCAGTTATAATGAAGGGGGAACGGAAGCCACGTCTAGCTACCACTTACGATTAATAAAATTTCTTGTATAAATACATACAGTGTTCGTCACGTCTTTGATGATGTACTGGGCTATCGCTTTGATTACTGCTGCGCGAAACCACTGACGATTTCTCGGTGTAACCATGATTGCTTCAGGAGCTTCGCCCAAGCTCTTCATCATTCACCCGTGGATATGCTGTGATGTTTTTATCTCTCACTTTCCTCTCACAGTGCTCTTTGTCGGCGGAGTGGTGTCGCCGTTTGAGAGCGGTAAAGTGAAGTAAGACATCATGACCGTGACCTTCGCGATTAGCTCTTGCAACGCGCCGTCCCTACGCGCCCGTCCCATTCGGCGTGTTTCCAATAGGAGAAGGGCAATTTTGTCAACGCCTTAGCACACCGCAAGGAGGCGACCTTAGCCCAAGTGTCAGACTCGGTCATAGCATCTATACATATTAAAAATAGCTCTGCGACGCTCGCCTGCCTCGACTTGCTGTAACCACTGATCTCCACTTTTCTAGTGGAGGTCAACGGCTGTAACACCGCGTTCCCTGCTTACGCTCACCCCGAGAGAAATCGCGGCCGGGCTGTGCGCCTCGTACGCTGCTCCTTTCAGCTGCACAGGTGGCGCCACCAACGGCGAACGGTGGCGAAAACTGGATGCGCACGGCTGATAGAAGCCTTGGGCAAAGCAACCGTTACTCGCCGTTTATTTTTACTTTTTCATTCTGGTTTGATATTTCCACTGCCAACACTGCACCACTAGACAACCATGCTGTTTGTTACGTCGATTGTTCTATATAATTTGTTTTAAAATGGCAGGCCCGTTTTTTTTCTGCGTGAGCGCGATGCACTGCGTACGTTTCTTACGTGCATGCGTCTAAGTTGTTTGCGTGATCTGTTAACACGGATGAAATAAACACTGTTGCAATACAAAACAGCATTCTTCTTTTATTGAATACCCTAAACAGTAGAACAACAATGCATATTACGGTTGCATGCCTGCGTAAGAAACGCACAAAAGACACGCGTTTTTATCTTCGCCCAACACTTGTAGCACTGAACTATAAAACTGTACAATTATGGCAAGAAAACCGAAGTCTAACATGCTGAACGTTTTAACAGGCGTCACACAGCTGTATAATAATGCGTGAAAGTCCTAGAGAAAATTACCAATAAACACTCACAGAGCCTTTTTTTTATTTCAAGGACCATATTAAAATTATGAGACAGTTCTAACTGCCTTACAATCCCATATTTCTGAAAATCCAATCACCTTCACCATTGAAGCCACAATCCTCTATCACAAGAGCTTTAAATTGAGCATGGCACAACTCAGATTTATATAGGAAATGGCCACGCGCATAGTAGGTATCTCGTACGCTAGATTCTCCTTTGTTACGTGAAACTCAATCTAAAATGCAATTCTGAACACTTGGAGTAGCAAGCATAGAGAAGTGCAACTACCTTACAGCTTCAGTCACCTTTGCAAAAATGGTATTCCAATTACGGTGTGAAATATTAACTGACACAACAACGATAACAACACACTTTTTGCACACAGTCGTATCAAGGTGACGCGCGAGGCCAAGCGTAGTATTTTAACTGTAGCACAATGGTGCGCCCACAGTACGCTAGAATATTCTGGCACAATGTCGTAAAGGTTGCAGTTATTTTAGCGGCTCCCACGATGCAGCACCAGTTTACCTCCTCGCGTCATCAAACTCTTGCGACGCCGAGAACTACGCACATAGCTGACTGTCAAGGAAACGCGGTCTTGCATGAGGCCAACTTGTCCAGCAACCAACGGAAAAAAGTGCACAACTGAGGCGTCTGAAACACAGCGGTCGATAAGATGGCAGCTGAACGAAATCGGGGCTCATCGTCCGACGTGTGGCCACCGCCTTAGCACAATTTTAACGTTGCAACGTCCACGGAAGACGTGTCGAAAGCGACAAACCCAGCCGGTCTTGTTGAGTGCGCTGGCGACTGCAAAGCGCGCGCGCCCATGGCAACAGGAAGAAATAAAAAAAGTGGAGAGAGAGGTTTACTTGGAGTACTTGGAGCATGGCTAATCGGTGAAAGCAGGAAGACGTGTTGCATCGTCGGTGTGGTGCATTGTCGAGAGATGGCGCTTGTTTGTTTTTGCGTAACGGAATCGCAAACTTCACTCAAAATGCATGGGATCCTATGGGGGGTTGGGAGAGGGTGCAACCGCCTTTCTCCTCACTAGTCACCAGGGGAGCCGAGTGGTGGCGCCACCATACCAGCACACAAGGCGGATAGGGGAAGCACGAAGCGCGTTTCGTTTCCCTCTAGCCTTTCCCTGTTGTGATATTTTTTAACTCTTTAAGCATGCCGCCGTATGGCGACCTTAGGACCTTAGCCCTAGTTCTGCGCCTACTCAGCGATGCTCTTCTAGCTGTCACACCGCTTTCTCTGATTACGCTCTCACCGTTATCTACTACAGCTACCACAAGGGTTTGACCATTGATGATGGATGTTAGCCGACGGTATGGATGTGTACCACCAAGCCTCAACGTAGGTGCATGCATGTTAAACGGTGCTACAGCTGCCAAACACCAACACACGTTGTGCAAGCTCTCTTATGTCAATGTATTTAAACATTGAACTACTTGTGTAGGGACCCGTTATATTTCGTGTTATACCGATTCCTATGACGGAGGGATAAATCGTGTTTTTTTAACCTCCTTGGTTAATATGCATCCATACGTTACTGTGCGAGAAAGTCGAAATATTCGTCTGTGTCCCCCCCCCCTTGCCTTCACCTCACCCAATTCACTCGCCTCACCCACCTAACCACCAGTCAACATACGATCTACGACGTCCGGATATTATCCACAACCATTGTTGCGGCGTTCTGTTCACAGTAGCTGATTGAAAAAATGGCCTTGCAGGCATCAACGTGTGTGGGAGGACCAATGGAGGGTGCAGCCATTTGTGCCTCAGAAAGCCTCACGGGTATTCGTGTGCGTGTCCAACTGGAATCCTCCTAAAATCTGATGACAGAACTTGTTACGAAGGTAAGAATGCTGTGAAGTCGTCGGGATAAGCTTGCCTTCCGTTGAGTGTGCGTGGGGGTTATGGATAAAAGACTATGCGCCCTGCTTCTGGCAATATTACATTAGAGACGTACTGTTATAAGAAACTTTTGCAGAATAGTTTGAGCGAGACCTTCGTGGGCATGGTGGATATCGAGAAAGATTATATATCGTTCTTTTAGCAAAACTAATGAAGCAACAACACCACCTACGAAACCCTTCCAAGGACTTACACGCTCCTTCGTGAAGACCATGTCTTTCTGGGCTTCGTCCGCCTATGCACTTTCTGTAATAGTGAACGATTTACTGCTATATGTACTCTATAGAAAAGCAGCATGCAGCTGTTCCTCTAATACGTATGGCCCTGGTTGGTAAAAAAAAAGGTGCACCATTCATAGTGTTATGTACTGCATTATCGGAGAGCTCCCAGGCGATGATCACTTACTGAATTCAACTCGCCATTAGTGGTAGGCTCCTCTACTACGCAGTTCACCCAGCCCCGCTGCATAGCATAGGTAGAAGAAGTACATTTTGTGTGTGTAAACGAAGATACTGGCGACATCAATCTGTTTATTTAGCACCCTTTCTCTAATTCCGTAGGAATGTAAAACCTCTATTATAATTCTAATGAAGCGGCAGGCAATATTTCAAATAGACTGTAAAAATCCAATATTTTCGTGGCTCAATCTCCGTTGACAGACTCGATTTTCTCTATTTTTCTTTTCAGCGCCTTCTGCATTTTTGTTATTCGCCAACCGTGGTAGCCTTCGGAAGATATCCTTAGACACTGCCGACAACACTGACATGCATCTACCTCTGAATGATGTCTACAACGCCGTGGCGGTCGACTTCAACTATAATGAATGGAAGCTGTACTATACGGATGTAACTCTTGACGTAATAAGGTGAGAATGCTGTCCTTTGAGAATGGTCACTTCCATGTTTTAGATGTGTTCTTGGCGACTCTTTTCGATGCGTGATCTTATTGTCTTTTCTCAAGAATAATTCGCGTTCCTTAGAACATTGGAATAGCTGTCGACTGATAAACAAGAACAACCGGAGGAAAATTGTTGCGCTTTCACTGTAGAAAAGCGTTGAAAATTAAGTTTTTTCTCGCTTCCCTACAAAATTCCCTAAAGCACAACATAAACCAAATTTTTATAGACACTTCCGTTTCTCAGTATTATACAGAAAAGCTCGTTAATTCGACCCCCTTTCATTCAGAAAATCACATAATTCGGATGCCTTCTCTGGTCCCGGCAAGCATATGTAGGGGTTAATGGCATCAAACTCTCGTTAATTCGGTCATATTTGGCCGCAAGCCGGGTTATTTGGGCGATCCTCTGAGCACGCCAAGCGCCAAGCGCCCCAAATTTGTGACGCACAGGAGCGAACAGGGCGTTCGCCAACAACCTAAACAGCGGCGAGTCTTCAAAAAGGCGTGGTCGCCATCCTCTTAATCCCGTTTTTGGTGACGCAGGCTTCAGCGGCTATAGCAAACTGGTTTTGTTTTCGATTATTCTCGCAGTAAGCGAGCTGCCTGGGCGCCATCTATGATCACTTCGATAGCGACTGGGGTCAAAGTGCGAGAAGAAGTGGTTCTGTTTTCGCCGCGGGCCTTCAGAATTCAGCCGCCATCCATGATTGTGCGTTAGGGAGCCAGGTTTATTTAGCAGCAGATGCTGAGCTGAGTAGTTTCATTTCAACACTGGGCGTAGGGTGCACGCGTACCTTCAGAACTAAGTGGACACAAATGTGATCGTGTATTTAGCGACAACAGTTTCGTCCACAGCGGATGCGACACTGAGTAGCTTCCTTTTCACTTCGGACAATGCGCGCAATGCCACAAAACTGAAACATGGGGGAAGCTGTTTAAGATGAAGAGCTTCAGCCGCGGTCCGCATGCTGGCACAAAACTCGCTTGCTCAATTGTGATAGACGAATGATCAGTTGCCGGCCATCTTTGGGATGATAACATTATCGTTACATGCGCGTGGTGGCGATGGCGGTGCGTAATAAGGGATAGGCTCAGAGCACGTTTTGGCTTAAGGCACGCGGGTCTTCAGCCGCGGTGACATTGTGAACGAAGTCGCGAATAACGAAAATTACGGCGTGTACACTACTCTTATGCAAAATAAGTACTGGACTTACAAATTAATCAACAAAAATGAAAGTGCATTGATGTAATGGACACTTGTTTATTGTTTTCTTGGTACTGTCGATAATTCGGCATTCGCTTAATTTAAACAGTTTTTCCGGTCCCGTGAAATCCGAATTAGCAACATCTTATTCTGCATACGTTTCGTATCTTAAAATGGAAGTGGATAAAAATTGGAATACTTTTTGTAATACCGGTGTCAGGAATTGTCACTTACTGATTACAGAGCCCGCCTTGAGTAATAAGAGCATGTGTTCTTCGAACTATTCATTTTTAGTAAAACTGTAAGTGTGCAAGTATAGATATCGCTCTCAAATACTGATTCCGTACGGTTGTTGCTTTTTTTTTTGCTTCATTTTTTTATAGGAGAGTGGATTTAAACGGTACTAATGTGGAGGTCATCATAGACAATGACTTAGAAGCTGCCGATGGTTTGGCACTAGACTGGATAGCGCGAAACATCTACTGGGCTGACTCGCGACGGAAGGTAAGTAATTTTAAACATATAGTTGTAAAGAATAATAATATCTTACCGGCTTTATCTTTATTTCCTTTATTTTGCAGACAATAGAGGTCGCCCGAGCGGATGGGTCAAGCCGCAAGCTTTTGATAAACCTTGACCTGGATGAGCCGCGTGCGCTCGCATTGTTTCCCGAAAAAGGGTAAGGCGACAGCACTTCGCTGTCTCGCTACTCTAACAATGTTCATCGGACCATGAGATAGCGTTCGGTCGCGAGAGCACACGCATTATACTGGTCACTATGCTCTCTTTGATGTCGCAGCAATCCCTGCATCATTGTTAAATGTCAAAAACACTTTGTTGTTGTGCAGTCAGTGCTTTTAAACACGTTTGCATGTTGGAGAGTGCCGAGTGATGGGGCTTGCACAAAGCCCGTAACATAGCCGAGCATAATTTCTTATTTACTTTCCAACATGAACAGTTTTAGTGAATTATTCTATTCTCATTATTCATTATTGTCCAATAATGATGCGAGCTCAATAATGCTTATCTAAGCCTTCATCTCACTCATTTTGCCAGCGTCATCGAGAGATACATTGCATGTTCGACGACGTTTATTTTTAGCGTTTAAAAGCAGCTTTCATTGCCGCAGGGATAGCATATAGGGCAGAATCATTCATATTTGGCTTATGGCACTAACCGGACAATTCAGTATTTAGACACCACAAGGAGGACGCGGAAGAGGAAGGCGAAAGGACAGAGAGGTTAGCCAGTTTTCAGACTGACTAGCTACGCTGTGCAGGGGAAGGGGGTAAAATAGATGACAAAAAAGATATGTTACAAAAAGAAGAAGAACGTGGAAAGAAAAAAAAATATTTGCATATGAGAATAATGCCTTTCGCACACTAACATGCTCCAACCAGCAAACTAGATGTTTTCGTTTCGCACAATCAAGCTCTCTTGTTGATTGGCGCGTTTTTCCGTATCATGTGGTGAGGAAACAATTGAAGTTTGGAGCTATTATGCCTACTTTATTGAGTTCAAGCAAGGTATAATTTGAGGATAAGATGGAAGCTTGCAGCGTTGAAAAATTCCTGAACAAGGAGGCGTCCCTGCAGCCAACATTCCGACAAACGGTCTTCTCCTCTTCAAGGCTGCAAGTGCCTGCCTGAGCGCATGTATGTGCGTCATACACATGCATGTGCTAATACGGATACGCTATACACGTGCTAATATACATGCATACACACGTGTATGCGTATGATTGGCATACACGTGCTAAGGTAGGCAGTTGCACCCTCGAGGAGGACAGGACCTCTTGTCGAAACGTTGGCATCCGCGACACCCCTTGTTCAAGGATTTTTCACTGCTTTATTCCGTTGCATTGCAAGTATAGATTAACATTTATTCGCGGCACTTTGTTTTCTTGTGCCGTGTAGCTCGTATTGGTGAGCTTGATTCACTGAGCTTCCCCTGAATCGGAGCAAGGGCTGGTTTTTTTGCATTGCTGCAATCGGAGTCGGAGTGCTGCAGCGACCATCCAAATTGACAATTAGTTTTGAATAACTCCGTGGGAGTAATGTAATGCTTCAGATAGCAACAAAAGCTTTTTCCTTACAACTTGCTTATGCTTGAGTGCCTTTCGCGGTTTCTTTTCCTCCGTGCACTTGGATGCAGATATGCGTGCCTTGCTTAGGCATCTATGAAATGTCACGATGGGTATATTTCTTAGTTTAGAACCTACTATTCTTCACACTTTATATCATTGACGTGAGCCGAATTCTTGATTAAGGGCAGTGAAGTATAACCGCAGCGCCCTACCCCGTTGTGTCCAAAGGAGAGAAGCGAACAAGCTTCGCAATGATTGTAAAAATTTTTTAAATGCGAAGCATTTCTTAGCGAACTTCTGCGACTTTGAGCGTATCTATCTATCTATCTATCTATCTATCTATCTATCTATCTATCTATCTATCTATCTATCTATCTATCTATCTATCTATCTATCTATCTATCTATCTATCTATCTATCTAGCCGCCTACGAGTTTGTGCTCTCCTGGTCGCTTGGTTCATCGAATGTGCACCAAAATTGGTATGGCGTAACATGACTGTATGACGAACATAAATGACAACTCATAACATGAAAATCATGACACGCATGTCATGTACAGCATGATTTACATGCTACGCTCATGGTGCGCTGGCGGCCGTTTCGCTAGTTTGATATACACCAAAATTGGTATCTTGCGACGTGACTGTGTGACGAACATAAATAACACGAGTTAACATGAAAATCATGACACGCATGTCATGCACAGCATGACTTACGTGCCACGCTCATGGTGCGCTGGCGGCCGTTTAGCTAGCTTGATCTACCCCGAAATTGGTATTTTGCGACGTGACTGTATGACGAACATAAAAACTCGAATTAACATGAAAATCATGACACCCATGTCATGCACAGCATGACTTACGTGCCACGCTCATGGAGCGCTGGCGGCAGTTTCGCTAGCTTGATATACACCAAAATTGGTATCTTGTGACGTGACTGTGTAATGAACATAAATAACACGAGTTAACATGAAAATCATGACACGCATGTCATGTACAGCATGACTTACGTGCCACGCTCATGGAGCGCTGGCGGCAGTTTCGCTAGCTTGATCTACCCCGAAATTGGTATTGCGCGACGTGACTGTGTGACGAACATAAAAACTCGAGTTAACATGAAAATCATGACACGCATGTCATGTACAGCATGACTTCCGTGCCATGGTCATGGAGCGCTGGCGGCCGTTTCGCTAGCTTGATCTACCACGAAATTGGTATTGCGCGACGTGACTGTGTGACGAACATAAAAGCACGAGTTAACATGACAATCATGACACGCATGTCATGTACAGCATGACTTACTTGCCACGCTCATGGGGCGCTGGCGGCCGTTTCGCTAGATTTATATACACCAAAATTGGTATCTTGCGACGTGACTGTATAACGAACACAAATAACAAGAGTTAACATGAAAATCATGACACGCATGTCATGTACAGCATGACTTACGTGCCACGCTCATGGAGCGCTGGCGGCCGTTTCGCTAGCTTGATCTACCACGAAATTGGCATTGCGCGACGTGACTGCGTGACGAACATAAAAACACGAGTTAACATGACAATCATGACTCGCATGACATGCACAGCATGACTTACGTGCCACGCTCATGGGGCGCTGGCGGCGGTCTCGCCAGATTTATATACACCAAAATTGGTATCTTGTGACGTGACTGTGTGACGAACATAAAAACACGAGTTAACATGACAATCATGACTCGCATGTCATGTACAGCATGACTTACGTGCCACGCTCATGGAGCGCTGGCGGCCATTTCGCTAGCTTGCTCTACCCCGAAATTGGTATTGCGCGACGTGACTGTGTGGCGAACATAAAAACACGAGTTAACATGAAAATCATGACACGCATGTCACGTACAGCATGACTTACGTGCCACGCTCATGGGGCGCTGGAGGCGGTTTCGCTAGCTTGATGTACCCCGAAATTGGTATTGCGTGACGTGACTATGTGACGAACATAATAACACGAGTTAACATCAAAATAATGACACGCATGTCATGTACAGCATGACTTACGTGCCACGATCATGGCGCGCTGGCGGCCGTTTCGCTAGCTTGATCTACCCGGGAATTGGTTTTGCGCGACGTGACTGTGTGACGAACATAAAAACACGTGTTAACATGAAAATCATGACACGCATGTCATGTACAGCATGACTTACCTGCCACGCTCATGGGGTGCTGGCGGCCGTTTCGCTAGCTTGATATACACCAAAATTGGTATCTTGCGACATGACCGTGTGAGGAACATAAATAACACGAGTTGACATGAAAGTCATGACACGTATGTCAAGTACAGCATGACTTGCGTGCCACGCTCATGGGGCGCTGGCGGCCGTTTCTCTGATTTGATCGACCCCGCAGTTGGTATTGCGCGACGTGACTGCGTGACGAACATAAATAATAGGAGTTAACATGAAAACCATGACACGCATTTTCCTCAATGACATACAAGACGATGTATGCAGCTCTTTGCTGGCTGCTTCGCATTACATCGATGCCCACAATGCGTGGGATCTGCCGGCTTTTTTTTTAAATATGTCAAATGATGACGTGCTTCTCTGTGTGCTTCACAAAGCAAATGCGAGCCAGTGCTTGAGCTTGAAGGGCGGTCTCGCTCAATAACTATTTTTCATTGCATTACCTCCCTTCAGGTACATCTTCTGGTCGGACTGGGGCAAGCTTCCGAAGATTGAGCGCTCATTTTTAGACGGTAGTGCAAGAAGAGTCATCATAGCCACGGACCTTGGCTGGCCCAACGGATTGGCTATTGACTACGAGACGGAGAGGCTGTACTGGGTCGATGCCCAGCTAGACTGCATCGAATTTTCGGACCTCAACGGCAAAAGCAGGCAAAAGCTGATTGAAGGCGTGTCGCATCCCTTCGGACTAACTCAGGTAACTACGCGTAAAATGGACAAAGGCAGTAGTCAATTATAAGCGTAAATGTCATAGTAAATATTTTCGATGCTTACTTCTATATTTAGCTCACGCGTTGTGTATCTCTCGCCTCAACAAAGCATAAAAGGGCTACTGTGCTGCGCAGTGGCGCAAAAAAAATTCAGTTTAACGAATTAGTTAAACAATCAAATCATGGACTTTGATTATCCCTTGCAATAACGATGCCATGTTTTTGTTTCGATGAATGCCTTGCTGTGTACATTCAATTCTTTTTACATCTCTCACTGCTTCATCAAGTATGCATGGTTATGTTTTTTTGTAGTTGTGTGTTCTAAAAAAAATAAAACTTGTCATGACATGAAAAAATTAGGTGCACAAAAGTGGGCATTGTTTTCTTTTTTTTCTCGCCATTCGTCAGCTTTAAGCGTAACATTATTTGTCCCTTCGCAGAATCTGACAACTTAGAATATTGTTATTGATAATTTCGCTCGAGCTCTTACCAAAATTTGTATGAAACCATATAGGTCCAAGTTATACAGCCGCGGCCAATGTTAAGGGTCAACATACGAAAGTCCTTCTTTAACACGGTATACTTAACCACACAAAAATATTTTTTTTCAATGGCGTGTGTATGTAAAGATATTTCATCTGTGTAAATACATTTGATCGCTCTTGGTCTTACAAGTTTATTTTGAAGCAAGGCTTACAATAACGTCACAAATCAATACATTACTGAACCATAAATATTTTGGTCTGGAAAAAGCATACATTTGCGCTTTTCATGGTATATAACTCCAATTACTTGAACGCGTCATTTCTTCTGCGTCACTCGCACTGTTGCCAACCTTGCTCACTTTTTCATGTGACGTTCAATCTTTTTAGAAACTCTTTGTTCCTTGCAGTACCAATCTTACATATACTGGACGGACTGGCATACGAAGGCCATTGAAAAAGCTCACAAGGACACAGGTGCCGAGCGTGTCATCATCCGGGACAATATCGAGTACCTGATGGAGATCAAAATGGTGGCAAGATCCAGGCAGACTGGTAAAATACGCGCTTCTCTTCAACACTTAATTTCTTGTGCAGATCGAGCGTTATGTCCAGTCGTGAGAGATCTACGGTGCCTTAAGAGCACTGTGTTATTTTTTCTTTCTGTTAAATCATTTATTCAAGAGGATAAAGACAAGGGGGAGGCGGTGTAGCACTGGTCTCTCGCGCTGCATGCGCACATCCTCTATATCCGCCACTGACCGTGCCCCACTTCTGGCCCTGAAAGTCCGCGGCATTTCCTCCTCAAAGGCGGATGCACAGATGCCTGCGCCAATGGGCGCGCACTCCAAACTGACGTCACGAGCTGGGTGGACGGTGATTTCTCTTTCAGAGGACTTTGTCCAGTGCATGACCGGGGCTATTTTTTAGCCGCGGAGGCGATTGGCTGCCACACGTCCGTCATCTGAGCAGGGATTCTCCGGACTTCTCAAGTTGTAACCGACTATACAATGCGCAAACTTATCTTTAAACAAGGAAGCTAGCTCAACTAGGATTTCGCAAATTTTCGAAATCTCTGTTTACGCTACCATACCATATACTAGTCCGAAATCTCACTAGTGCAGTGCACTTAGCAGTTTTTTTTTTCGTTATTGTTACATTCAACTCATTACTTGCTGGCACGAGCAGACTGTCAAAGACTGAAATTTCGTTGTCTTCTTTTTCCGAATACCGTAGGCATCATACCATAGGCTATTGCTTATGAAAGCTCAAAACACGTGCTTAACTACCAGTAGAGCGTCCACTGATTTGGTATTTACATTAAAAGTATGGCCTAGAAAGATGTTGATTCGTGCACATCGCACAATTTCGCGCAGCTGGTGAGCTACGATGGGCTAAGAGGCAGTGCCACTGCCTTCACAGTGCAAACATTAGAGATTCAATTTTTTTTTAGTAATGCGCCATCTGCTTCACATTTGTGGCACCCTTCGTCCATTTCCTTTTTCTTTTCAGGTACAAACTCCTGCAGCGTCAGGAATGGTGGGTGCTCTCACCTATGCCTGTACAGGCCACATGGACACATCTGTGCCTGCCCCAGCCAGCCAGATTCAAGGCATTGCTCAACATGTATGATGTTCTTTTTTTTCGCGTTGAACAAGCTTACCGCAGGAAACCCTAAGAAAAATTCTTGCGGCAATTCTAATCCTTGACTTAGCTGTCTGGTAATGGCACCCGCACGTCGGCGCTCGTGCGCCCTGGTGCATTCCTTGGATTAACTTTATGTTTCACGTAGAAAGTCGCGCTTGGTTGAGATCTTCTCCGCCAGGAGGCACAACGATCTCAGCTGTTGCCAGCATTGATCCCCGCTCACATTCTTTAAATGAAATCAGTTAATTCCTTTTCAATAATGATCCTGACAGTTAGTGGCATTATGTAAAATAACGCACCGATGTCATATGTATCAAATATACCTCTTGAAGCAGAACCATGAATTTCTGTTCTTCACAAGGCTTTTTCCGAATTTTCTTAAAACCGGAAGTAAGTGCTCGACTGGAAGGGCTTGGAAGTGAAACATCAGCGCCACTCGTTACTTGTGCCACTAAAAGTTAGGAACTATTTTGCCCATCTATAGCCAGTCACAAAAGCTTTTTGTAAATGCAATTGGCGGAGGAGCTAAATTTCTGCAAATCGTGTATGTATAATCTCCAATTAAAGGTTTTATTATGGTACAGTGCATCGTCTTTCTTACCGGTAGTAATAAATAGCCTTGCCTTTGTATCAAAGCGCCATGCATTACCAGACAAAGAGTTACCATTTATCAAAAAACCCGCCTCCCATGAGCCAGTGCGGTCACTTGTACTAAACACCATGTTCGATAGCCATGAGTGAATTTGTTATAGATGCAGTCTTGATTTTCCCAGGTATGCAGTGCGGTTACGTAATTCAATTGAGTGAATTAGGTTAAGTGACGTCAGCAGCTTGCGTACAAAAAAAAAAGATGTCTTCCGCGATATCGTGGTGACCCGAGCTTTTTGCTAAGACCCAAGAACCTTGAAGCGTGGCGCACTCTTTCTTAAATATATCTGAGTGATTATAATGGTAATGAGTGCAGGCGCTTGCTGCCATCGCCAGGTCCCACCACGAAATTGTTGCATGTATCACCGCAGATCCAATCCAACCCATTTGCCAAAAACAGATAACGGAATAGGCAGCAACCACTCCCATCTTCTAAAAGAAAGATGGCTGATTCCTCCATCATAGCAATCGGTATAACATGAAAGTGAAACGCGTCTTCAGAGAGGTAGATGAGCGCTTATTGTTCATTGCTTCGTCGCAAGGGCGAAGCAATGAATGCGATAGCAACAAACTGTAATGCCACGCGAAGAACAGCAAGCAGCTCGAAACTTGCAGCGTACTGCTTAAACACAAAGGACGCACGAAAAGAACACATACAGGACGAGCGCGAACTAACAACTGTCACAGTTGTTACTTCTTTGTGTTTGAGCAGCACGCTCCTTTAGCAAACGCGGCCGCTGCAGCGAGCGAAATGACCTTCGTGCACTCTGTAACTTCAGCGTAAACTTGCGGTGAAAGCAGAAGACGAACAAACCGCCCCCATCACAAGTTAAGCGCGCGCGCACAGGCGACCACGCCCTGTAGGGCAAAGTACAGGTGGGGGCCCACGCACATCGCAACGAGTGGGACGAGAACCATTAAAGCGCACCCTTCGCGCCATCTCGCTGGTGATAACGAAAACAAGTGCCTCCGAGCTTCAGCGGTAAATGGTGTATCTACAAATAGTTCGCCGTTTGTATGCTAAAAAACGTAGCCTTTTTGGCCAAGTCGTTTCGCGCCGCTCACTGCGGAGCGAAGGGTCATGGGTTGGATTTCCGAGACGGAACTTTTTCTTCTCATTTTTCTTCTTCGTCTGTTAGTGTACATATTACAGCGTCATATTTGTGACGGAAATACGTCAGTGAAGTCTTGGTGGGCCCCGGCATAAAACACTTCCGTTCTAAAAAGCATTGAATTATTTTAGGATGGCTGAGTGGTCTTGTACTATCTTGCCTCAAAACACTAGTGATGGGACGACACGGATCGATTGGAAAGCAAGAAACATGACCAGAAACCCCCGCAGGATGGGCATCAAAGTGAAGCAGTAGCTTCCCGATAGACCTGCTCCCATATGCAGATTGAAACACTTCTTCATTAACTCCATTTATTGGCACGGTCAGGCATGTGCGAGTGCTGTGACATTGCACTACTTGAAGGACTGGCTAAAATCTTTAGGGGCCCGCATATCATTTATACATTCACCATTACCACACCCCTTGATTACACTGTGTCATCCTAACTCTAAGTGCATTTTTACCGAGATGAGAATAAGTTTACTTGAAGCAAAGCCATCAAATTCACGGGACATGAGAAAGAAGCAAGCGTTGGAACTAACAACTGTGTCTTTATTGAAACGAAGCATTCACCCAAGAAACCACACAACGCATGTGCGGTACATCATTATCGCCTAGAACGTCAGCAGGTGTAAAAAGAAGGTGAAAAAGAAATTTTCTCCGCCATTGTCCTTACTCTAGGTTGCAAAAGAATAACTCGAAAAGAGGTCCTGCATTCATATTGTTTCATTTATTTCCTTGTTAATTTAATAAAGACGTTCATACAACCACGATTACCATGAAACCCTCTGCAACAGTTGACGAAACAGCCAATGAGAACATCGCCGTCGAGCGCTCGAACTGCATGAAGTGATGCGATTTCAAAAGAGCTTGTCCCATTCCATCTATATTTTCGCAAATTGTCTTAATCCAAAGCACGAGTTATTTTAGCTATTTGTAAAGAGGTAAGGCATAACTTATGACAGTTTGTTTTGCATGACCGGTAAAATTGTGCTCTCCCCATTATGCACAATAGGCCAAGGGAGTTTCTTACTTTCGTATCGCTACGCTTTTACTACCCTTGTGTACCTGCATCTTTCTATACAACAATATTTGACACAGTTTCAACCTGATGCTCTTAAAAAAAAGAAGGTTATTGAGGGCGTATTCGTTCGCACTACATGCAAATAAATGTTACGCTGTGTTTAATTTTACGTTAAACTTTATCTTGCATCATTTTCAGCCCTCGTTGAACGAGGGCTGCAGAATTTTCTAGCAATAAATTGATTCACGCAACAGCTCATTGTCTAATTTATTAGTTCCAGACATGACGACACCAAGCGAATTACCAACAATTTCGACAGTACTTCCATCGGCCCTACCAAATGCATCGAGTGCCGGGTAAGTCACGACGACAAAATTGCAGTGATCATGAAAATCGATAACGTTATTGCGTTTCATTACTTAAAAAGAAGAGCCTGTTTCATGGTGTATAATGCGCAATTTGTTGTTTCAGTAATGGCACGTAAAGCTGACATAGTATTGCAGTTAAGTTTGCCCTGGAAAAGCACCTGAGCGATATGAAGAGCGGTGCTTTTGAGTCAGCAGATGTAACAATTGGAAGCAAGCTGTTCAGTACCGAAACAGTTCCTCGAAGAGACTTTAGCAAAGGAAACTGTCTGCTGGGTTTCAACACGTCATATTCTGAAATAAGCATTGCGCTGGCTTTGAAATAACGAATGCGTTTTGAGTTGCATTACAATTCGAGAGGACACAACACGACCCATTGTGACCTATACGAAGCTAATGCTATATCTTCTATACTAAATTTAGAAGGGCATTTATCATATAAGTGAGCGCACAAGTAGAGCACATGAGCTGGTTTTCACATTCCTTGTACCAGCACAAAGCGCCGAAGCAGCCCAATGTCACTTAACCAAGCTTACCAAATGCTCCACAGTCATCAGCAGTCATTGCGTAGGCGGAAGAAATCGGTACTGTTCCTGTTCTTTCTTGCGCGCTTGGGCTTAAAACATGGCGAGCGAACTTCACCAAAACGATTAAGGTGTAGGAATTCCCAGCTGTGCACGCGTGCCTCATGTTCGGGCAATACACAATACCTGCTTAAGATATCTTCACGTAGTTTCCTGGCAAGATTTGATGAACACGTATCAACGTTAAATTGGTAGCGCGCTGCTATATATGTTGAAGTAGTCATGATTCGTATGCACAGTTACATCCTGAGACCTGTTCATGGTCGCTGGACGCTACGCACGCGCTACACACGAGCGTTCAAGCAGCGCCATTTTAAACGGAATACGAAACACCGCACGCGAAGCCAGATCGTAGTCGCAATAACGGGCGTCTTCACAAGTGTCGGCAGCAAACCTTAAAACGTGTGTGCCACTGCATTCTAACGGTAGGAAGTGCGGTCGCTACTTCGGTGACGCCATCGCTAGTTTTGTGGCTGCACTTCAGACCATAGTGCTGTAATAAAGAACCGGTGTTGTAAATCACTCATCTTTCTTTCTTTGTTTTCTATTTCCTTCAGTTGCAGTTCGTCTGACATGGCAGGAGGAAAATGTCACGTCATAGGATTCAAATTTTACGGTAGGTTCTGTATCTCAACAATGCAATAAGTCCACCCTTTCCTCTAAAGCAGTGATTCTCAAATGGGGGTCAGTGGACCCCATGGGGTCCGCGAAGCCATCTTTGGGAGTCCGCGAAACCCACCATCGAAAAAAAAACGTCTTTTTTTGGAGGCACACTGTCACGAGACAGCGGCCCCTTCTGACTTTTCTTATGATTCACCGCATCACATCATTGCAATGGGGCCGAGTTAAGTTATCTTCCCCTTCTCTATGGGATGCTATAAGCTTTTGTTGCAGTTTTCTACGACCTATGCACGCGAGCATAGTTTTTCTATGCCTACATAATTGAAGATCAAGCAGTTTGAATGTGGCTGGAGGCCGCACAACTTATTGACAAGCTGTTGAGATCGAATTGGCGTGGCACTTTTGTTTGACCATTCTTTGCCAGCGAGAAATAAAAAGCACCTATCTCACGCTGCTTGTTGTGTTCTCACCCCCCCCCTAAACCCCCTCACACATCCATACTTTTTTCTCACTGCAAGGGGTCTCTCATCACTTCCACCAGTCCACAAAGGGTCCCCGAAACATTCATGGCTGAGAACCACTGCTCTAAAGTTTAGCCGCAGGGTTAAAACTGCCTGAATAGCCACCGTTATAAACCTCTTCATGTTTACTAGAAATGTCTAGTGGTGGTACGATCCTTCTGCCGTGCACTCGACAACACCATTTTAAGAAGGCAATCTGTATCGTGTCCATTTCCTGTGTCTCCTTCTAATGACGGGTTGTTTTTCAAACAGCATATGTGAGGCTTAAAGCATTTTAAACAATTCAATGTGTTGCTTCTGTTAGCTTAACTTGGCGCAGACAAAATCCTTGCATCTGTAACACAGCTGCTTCAGTACGTTAACAAAGTTTTTTTAAGCATTTCTATTGGCGCACTGTGGAGCACAGCTGTACACAAAGTGTTTTTTGAAGGTACTGCACTCTACATCAAAAAAAGTTTGTTACTGGAGCTAACGTGGATATCTGCAAATTGTGATGCTCTTTCCCATTTCAATAATATCACCAGTGATGTCGATGTTTCTTTTCAGATCCAATGTTTCAGAGCACGTATATTGCTCTCGGTGTCGTTGGAGGAGCACTTGTGCTGCTTCTGTTGGGAGCACTGTTGCTATGGTGCAAGAAAATTAAGAGCAACCGCTCACTGGAACGGGTACAAGCGCCGCACATGGCCCGCTACTCTAATCATTCTCCCGGTCCCGCTGACTACCTCGACAAGAAACCCTGGGGCTGGAGCCCCAAGGTCCGCTATGATAATCATGAGGTGAGCTCTTCACTAAGTGACCACATCTTAAATGCTTCTAAAGAAATACCAGAAACACATGTCGTATTAAGCAAGTGCGATTGTTTGCCTTGGGCGTACTCGAGCATCGCACAATGGGCACATTCGGAGCGCCCTTCAGTTTCGCCTTAATGAAACATTCACACGTAATGGTCTTCTTTGAGCAATTACCAAGGGCTAGCTCAATGTCTGGTGTAGCCAACTTGCGACATTAAGGTAGGTCTCGTTCCCTGGATTGCAACTGCCATTGTAGATTTCGATGTCACGATAATTTCACTACAACCGTAACGGTGAATTTGCAGAAGCTGAGACACGAAGTTAGGTTTTGCGTTTATAATACTCCTAACGTATTTTCAAAACGAAAGTCCTTCCCGATATCTTGCCTATGTATTCGCCCATTGCAATGCATATACTTTTTGAGAACGAAAAACGTAGATTATCCTACACTCCTGGCGCTCTTTTACCTTGCCCTTTCACGTTCCCGAATTTTACAACATCTCGGTTCGCTTAATCTCGCTATCACGTAGAGAATGAATTATACAGCGTGAAGTTCTCTGGCAGAAGACTAAATTTTTCGGCCTGCGTATGACCTCCAAAATTCCAGTCTGTGGGGAGTGGAAATGACTTACGATGTTCCTTGTAGGAAAGTAAAAGAAGGGCAACGCTGCAGTGAGGAATAAGGGAGGCACTGAAACAGGGAGAGAAACAAAGAATGGTCCCATTAAAACCTTAAATGAAGGCACCCCAGCTGACGTTTGTCTTTTTCCTAACGCAGCCCGCACTCGTTGGCATCGGCGGCAAGGACAAGCTAGACAACCTAGAGGTTGCAGCGCTGGTGAGCAAACGGCTCGACGAGCTCGAATCGGGCATGATCACTCTCTCGTCAGGCGGCGGAGACGGCAAGGGCCTGTACAGCTTGGGTCTCCAAGGTTGCCCGACGCCGCCGTCGCCTCCAAGGGTGGCCTGTCCTCGGCACTCACCACACAGTGTCAGGAGCGGCGGCTCGCTGCGGAGAACGCTACCGCACGACATCCACCAGCAGCCGCACCACCATCAGCACCACCTGCCCTCGGTGGAGACGGACATTTGAGAATGGCTTCACGCTAGCCGGCGAGCGGGTTGTCTCCTTCCTCGAAGACCGCCGGTGTCCCTGTCACCGGTGCACACAGCTCAAGCATCATCGGCAGCGTACGAATAGGATCGTGCCTCTGCGGATGAACGCTCTCAACGGTCACGTGTATGAAAAACATGTACACTTTCGCCCTTCATGCGTGGCTTACAAAGTGCAAAGTCGAACAAAGTGCTAGATGCTGTATTTTCAACCTCGCCTACTTTGCGTGATATCACTTTTTTTTGTTTGTTCTTGGTCCTGTGTGCGCATAGCTTCAAGATATTGATAACGTATACGCAGAAGGTGGGCTAAAATACTGGAAAAATTTTTCAGATACGATCTGCTTATTGACTTGTTTTTCTTCGATCACAGCCAGCACTCGGATATATTATAGAGATCCCGAGCAAAGACTGCCATTACGAAGCGAAGAGCTGCTGTATTTTGGAAGAGTATTATGATTCGCGGTTGCCTTCGAGAAATCGGATAAAAAACGAAAAGCTTGCACAAATATCTTTATGTATCACGAATAAGGCACGAAACCGTTGCGCACGTGAATACCGAAAACGTTCTTCGACTTATTTTGTGCATGATCACTTATATTTGGGATATCTTTTTTCCGGAAAATTCTTCAGCGGATAGCTATATAGCGTCGCCAACGAAAAAAAGAAGAAATGAGTGGGCATGACAGGTAACAGCTCCGATAAATTGTGCTACAGTTAGCACGATAACGTGAAACAACATTTGTATCACTTTTGGATAACTTCACTTAAACGTAACGTTAATTGCTTAAGCTTAGAAAGGGAGATCTGCGCTGTAAAACCCCAAACGCGTCACTATTCGCAGACTTCTCCATAATGGGTGACAAGGTAAATTTTGTTTTTGAACTGTGCGCAGATCCACATATACTATTTCTGGAGCTCTATCCTGTACAATGCCACTTCCTAGACGACGACCTTGTTATATTGCTTATTGCAGTTAGCCAATAGAAAGTTACATGACGTTTATGTTATATAATGACGACAATGTGAAACAACTAAAGTAGTCTGGCGCTGCTTTTTTGAAAAGGGGAAACGTTCGGAGCCCCGTATCATGGGATTCTGTCAGCTTGCATTAGGTTTTCCGACACTCGTTAAAGCTGCGCACCTCGTTAACCTGAAGTACTACTGTTTTCACCGGTTAATCAGGTCAGGTAATGATATGACATACTCCAGCGGACCTGGCTTGTGCACTGATGTTGTGTGTTGTAGTTTAGTGGCATGACGTCCATTTGAACTTCGTTTTTCAAGAGCGGAAGTTGCAGAAAGTTGTACATAAGACTGACGAGAGCTCGAAACCATAGGTCGAGTTTTTGTTCGAATCACGTCGCAAACCGAATAAAATATTTAAAGTTTTTAGAGCAACAATAAGTGCGAAGATGCAGGATCTCAGTGCATGTTTCACTGAGTGCAGTCAATCATACAAAGCTCAAGATACTCTATTACCAAAGGCCAAGTCTATTTCTCAATTGTCTTTTATGTGATGTTTGTATCTTATTATGCTGATGCTGTAATGCACTGGCCATGTCAGGCATACGTAAAATTTAGCGCTCCTTGCGCTTGTAAACGTTCTCTTTTTGAGAAATAGTGTTACAATTTAAATATCTTTTTTTTCTGTTAGACACATTGTCAATATAAACCACATAACGAGTAACATAACAATTTAAATGCACACAAGCCGAAACTTTACTACCACGTTACATGTGCTTAACACTAGCGTTAAACATATGTCTGACTACTAATAACCTGAGAAAGCATCCATTCATCATTCACATATAAAAACGAAAGACAGGAGTCTGTTGGTCTGTTGTTACGCGCGTAGTAACGGTAATACTCTTCACAGCCGCACGTTTCTGACTTCACTGAAGCGACACCTAGCGTGAACGCAAATAGAAACGTGGTAAATGCTGAAATTTCACGCTTGATTGTATATTAAGGCCGTTTAACTGCGGATATCTCCAAACTCTGCTCCCATAAGTTACTTCGGCGTAGAAGGGATTACTGAGGCGTAATAGCTCGCTTACGCTTCGATATGGACTAGTACAAGACCTAGTATTTTCTCTTTAGTAGAACTGCCAAAGACACACTTCATCTGCCGCGCAGCTGCCTACTGAGCATGCGAGTTATGTTTCCTATGAACGTTGCGCCCTCTGGAGTGACAGTTCTTGTGCGGAGAGTCTGCATGAAAGTTGAATGGGCGGCTTTGTCCGCGAAGTCGTACGCGGGCACTGTTCTATTACGTCAAAGTGAAGTCAAATGCGCTGGTATGTAATAACAGGCTGTGTCCCTTGTCATGTAAGCCACCACTCAAATAGCACAGTTTTTCTTCGTGCAATCCCTTTTGCTGCTTGGAAGTGCCTCACAGTTCCGAGACGAACGCGGCAGAAGGGATGGATGAACATCTATCTGCGTGGATCTTTAGCACCTCGCTCCTGTAATAGCGGACGAGCTTGTAGCAGCGCTCTTTGTTTTCTTTTTTTCGTCACGACTAGATTTAAATTAAACGAAGCTTAATGCGGCTCGTTGC